>NC_064618.1:347427792-347727792 GCF_023898315.1 Schistocerca nitens | reverse complement strand
AGGAGAAAGTTGACATTGTACGAATTATACTATCAATTACAGGAGTCATACCACACAATATCCACCAGTACATCAACGCAATACAGCTACATCCAAACGTATATATACAACTACAGAAATCTGTAATTATTGATACATGTTCAATTACCCGAAAGTTCCTAAATGCAATGTAACATATACCACACAGTTAAAAGGAAGTCACGCTTGATCAAAGTCCGCGTCACTTTCCATTTTTAACCAGACATAACGTCTGAGAAAGGAATATAATAATAAAAATAATAAAATAATAAAAATAATAAAATAATAAAATAATAAAAATAATAATAATAGTTGACAGCTAATTTCCACTTACCACAACGCAAGAAAGATCCACTACAGAAACTTATCATACGCCCTAATTCCCACTTCAACAAATTATTTTTATGGTGTTATAATTTATACATAAAATTCCAATAAAGATGTTGCCTACTTCTGGTTTCTCATGAACCTGCGATTTCAGTCCATAGAGTTTAACTGCATACTGATTATCACATTATGTCTTTGACTAAACGTATCAGTTTTTCACACTCAATGTTTCGTAGCAGCACGTAGTGGATTACAGATTTTTTTAAGATTGTCCGTCTCCGGTCGACGTCTGTAGTCGGCAAAATCCGCCGATATCTGTGCCACTGTGACCGCAGCCTTAGACCGAACGGCTCAGGCAGGTGTGCCGACCTCTACTCAGTATCAAAAGGGACACCAAACTTCTTCCAAAAAAGGAGTCGGAGGTTATCCTTGTATCGTACTGAATGTTGATCGGAGAATATTTCAATGAAATATTTTCTCTTATAGCGTTTCATGGTAACCCCCTTACAGTGACCGAAAACAAAAAGTACATTCCGCGATAACGTTGGATATTCATTTAAGTTAATAAAACAGATGTCACAGCATACAAAAAATTTCCCTACTCTGAATGGCACTAAAAAAACGAAACGACTCTTAAACAAAAAATGTCTAGCCATCAATAAATCCCTAAAAGAAAAGTATTCACAGTTGCAAATACGGATAACCACCTACTGTACAATTGAATAACAATGAATATTTGTGCCGGACCGACACTCGAACCAGATTTCCGCTTATCGCAGGTGGTCGCCCTACCAGTAGTCTATCAGAACATGTCACAGCCAGACCCAAACTTCGTCAACCGTGTGTGTACAGCCTGCACTCCTACATCCATTATGTACATTTCCGTACAGTCCGAAGCCACAATGCAGCGTAATTATGGGCAACACAGGCACTGCAATAGTGGGTGATAAATTTCAACACTTAACAAACTCCGGAAACTCCCGACTGACGAGTCACGAATTTTTACTGAAGATGTCTGTGTAATATTTGGTTATTCGATCCTGTTCCTCGCGATTACGCTCAGTTAAGCGACTAGATAAAGGACGTGGTCTTCTCATTCTTAACCTATTCCTTAATCTTTGGATTTTACAATACTTCTTCTAGCATATCAAGTGCTTGACCTAATGTCATAGCTGCAATAACCAATGTGTTGAGTCTTGAGTCTTAACTGTGCGTAAACATAATTGTAAATCTTTGTACGTCTCCGTCTCAGCCGTGACTGTGGAATAAAGCGTGCAGTGTCTAGCGTCTCGGCGAAAACCACAATATACCTTCACCGAGGAATCGAGCAGTATATTGCTCCCTCCTACGTACATCTCGCGAAGAGACCATGAGGATAAAATCAGAGAGATTAGAGCGCACACAGAGGTATACCGACAGTCTTTTTTTCCACGAAAAATACGAGACTGGAATAGAAGGGAACCGATAGTGGTACTCAAGGTACCCTCCACTTGCGGAGTATGGATGTAGATGTATTCAAGAATACATTAAAGGAGAAATATGTTGATAGGGCCCACTTTGACACATCAAGGGATTGTTAATTAGGTAGTGAGAGTAAGTGTGGGGGTAAAAAAAAATTGTCGAAGGAGGCAGACTTGACTGGAGCAAGCAGGTTAAAGTTCACTGACTGATACAGTGAAGCACACACAAGACGCTGAGTGATCTTTGTACATGACATTGAGATTTCGCATACTAGGGTGTGTCAGCTTTATCACGACCTGACAGTTGGAAATGGGCCTCGTTTTGGTTCAAATGGCTCTGAGCTCTATGGGACTCAACATCTGAGGTCATCAGTCCCCTAGAACTTAGAACTACTTGAACCTAACTAACCTAAGGACATCACACATATCCATTCCCGAGGCAGGATTCGAACCTGCGACCGTAGCTGTCGCGCGGTTCCAGACTGAAGAGCCTAGAACCGCTCGACCACACCGGCGGCCGCCTCGTCTTGCGTCTCCTTTTGGTTCGCTTTTCGAGTCGTGCAGTATCCAGATTTGTGTGTCATTCGGATGTTACAGTAGCCTGTTGCTGTACTGTATGGGCATACTGCTGTCAAGGTTTTGGTCGACCACCTGCGACCACCGCAAGGTAAGGTGGTCGTATTGTGCACCAGTCACTCCGTAAACTTCCATACCTGCGCCCGCCATCGGAGCACAAGTAAAGGATTCCCTGCAACATTGTCATCCCACACCGTTGCTCGGAGACTAAAAGCTCCTGGATGGGAGTTACCGTCCCATGTAGAGCCTATCTGTTTGGAATGCTGCCATTACAGAGAAGCCTGGACTGTTGATGAATGACGTCGAATTGGGTTAAGTGATTAGACGCGGCTCCACACTACAATGGAATGTTGTCATCGGCAAGTATGGCAGAAACCTGCGCAGAAATCAAGTTACGGCTGGCGTAGTGACTGAAAGAATTCTGATGACACATCATCACAGATGTGGTGTGCCTTCTCGTGCTACAAGTGTGGCGTAATTTTTCAACCGGACGATGGTTCTCTACACATGACAAGTCTCTATTGTCTGCATAGTGTTGACGTAATACTGTGGCTGGCAAAATACCCAGATCTCTAGACAACAGAACATTTAAAATTTACCTAAACGATCTGGTTGATGGTATTAACAGCGGCATTAGACTGTTTGCCGATGATGCTGTAGTCTACAGGAAAGTATTATCACACGTAAGTTGTGAATAAATCAGTGAGGATTTGCAGAAAACAAATGGGTGGTGTAATGACTGGCAGTTATCTCTCAATACTAGCAAGTGTAACTTACTGCGTATAACAAGGCGAGAATCCCCATTAATGTAAGAGTGCAAAATAAATGGAAGCGGTAACATCCGTCAAGTATCTGGGTGTGACTGTTCGAAATGATCTCAAATGGAATGATCAGATTACAGAAGTAACGGGCTAGGCGAACTGTAGATTGCGGTTTATTGGTAGAATCCTGAAGCAATGCAGTTCTCCAACAAAGGAAATTGCTTACAATACGTTAATTCAAGTCTCACAGTATTGTTCGTCTGTATGGGACCCTTACCAGTTTGGTCTGATTCAAGAAATTGAGAAGGCCAAAGAAGAGCGGCAAGATTCGTGACTGGTACATTTAGCCACCGCGAGAGAGTTACAAATCTCATAGAAAGTTTGAAGTGGGACACACTTGCAGATAGACGACGCGCTAAACGGAAGGGGTTGCTCACTAAATTCCAAAATCCGATCTTCACAGAGGATGTAGAACATATATTATTACCACCAACTTTCAAATCGCCCAATGATCACCATTCAAAGAGAAGGGCAATTAAAGCTCGTACTGAGGCGTTGAAACAGTCGTTTTTTTCCCTCGCGCGATCCGCGAATGGAACAGAGGGGGAAACGTGGCTTTGGAGCGAATTGTGCCCTCCGCCACACACCGCTTGGTGGATAGCGGATTATATATGTAGATGCTTGGGACCATTTCAGAAGTACACACAATC
This sequence comes from Schistocerca nitens, assembly GCF_023898315.1. Taxonomy (NCBI): domain Eukaryota; kingdom Metazoa; phylum Arthropoda; class Insecta; order Orthoptera; family Acrididae; genus Schistocerca; species Schistocerca nitens. The sequence goes on along the minus strand of NC_064618.1, from coordinate 347,723,940 downwards.
CCAGTGCCATTATCCAGGATATCAAAGACCAGTGCTGTTGCTGAATAAAGATGGCATGGCAGTGTCCCACTCAGGTGTCCAGAGCAAAGCAGGTTGGTGGTCACCCTGGTGAGATAGTGGTGGTGCTGGACTGATGGCTTGGTCAATTCCTCTAGCATTGTCGGATCCCAGCAGTACAGTGTTGGGAGGACATCAGTTCATACCTTGGCCTATAAGGTGGCACGAAAATCGTCTGGCGGTCTTGTGGAGTCAGCGGCAGAGTGAGGAATCCGTGATGACTCAATCTTATTTCCCTACAATCAATCCTATTGGAAGTACATCCGCAACTCCCTGTTCTGCGCTTTTAGGTAACACACCGCGCCTAGCACACGTCCACGGCGGTGCTCGGGGGCCAGAGCACAGTTAAGACACCTAAAGATGGGCTTATAAGAGTCCGAAACCGGTCGTGTAATAATGAAAGAAATTTACAACTGAAGCGGTATTTTCAATCTCTTACTTCCTTAGCTGCTTTGCTGGGGCAAGTTTAAAGATACGGCCAATGCGAAAGATAACCACTGCCGCATTTTTCATTGCCACCGATACTTCCTGAAAGCTGGTCGTTGTCTGGATAACAGTCCCTATTGATATTTCTGGCCCTCAGCGGCTAAGTATTCGTTCGCCGAGCACCGGCTTCGCGACCCCGGGATTGCTGAGATGGGGAATGGTAAGCGCCACCAGCCACTGTCACCGTAATCTCTGGACATGTCATTGGAATTTTGTGTGTGACAAGGAATAGATTTTCGCTTGACTGCCCGGATTGTGGGGATGGTAAATACAAAAAAGCCCTCAATCTCGAGGTATGCACCGAACCAATAAGATGCATCGCTGATGCGGTGGAACAATCATTGGTGGGGAACTTGGCGCATCTCAGTATATACAGCTTACTCTGGCACACGGGGCTAAGTTTTATTTCCCTAACTGCTTGTGATACCGAAATGATACCTTCAAAGTTTTCTCCTCCGCCCAGGTGAAAGGATGGGTCGCTAGTAGACAAGTGCCCGATAAAATAAGAGGACTCACGTAGCTAGTCCTCCAGACTCAGAGGTTTCACAGAATTTGTCCATGAATAGTAATAAAACAACTGCTGCATGCCGGCACGGTAGCTCAGCGTGTTCGGTCAGAGGGTTAGCAGCCCTCTGTAATAAAAAAACTGAGCTAATCGATCAACAACGAACCTAAACGGCTGTCTTACGACGTCCGCCCCGAGCAGATGCAACGAACAAAAGCGAACAAAATGAGATAAAAAAAAGGGGTAGCGTCTTTGATTCATAATCAAAACGTCTTCGGTCCCGGGTTCGATCCCGTCCACTGCCTAAATTTTCATAAATAATCAGCATTGGCGGCCGAAGACTTCCGGCATAAGAAGTCAGCCTCATTCTGTCAACGGCCTTGTCAAAGAGGGCGGAGGAGCGGATAGAGGTTCAGGGCACTCTCTGGTCTAGGGGTGGGAAATTGCCCCTAAAGGCGGAAGAATCAGCAATGATCAACGACATGAGGACGCAGAAGGCAATGTGTAAGTAGGCTGTTCATGTTTCCTTATTGGCAACGTTACTTAGCGCTCTGTATGAAAATCACTGGCTGTGCTGTTTTATGTTTTCTTATTGGCAACGTTACGTAGCGCTCTGTATGAAAATCACTGGCTGTGCTTTGTGCAGTCTGTGGCTAGTTTGCATTGTTGTCTGCCATTGTAGTGTTGGGCAGCGGCAGCTGGATGTGAACAGCGCGTAGCGTTGCACAGTTGGAGGTGAGCCGCCAGCAGTGGTGGATGTGGGGAGAGAGATGGCGGAGTTTGCAAATTTGTAAGACTGGATGTCATGATCTGTTATGTATATTATGATTTTTCAACACTATTAAGGTAAATACATTCTTTGTTCTCTACTAAAATCTTTCATTTCCTAACTATGCCTATCGGTAGTTAGTGCCTTCCGTAGTTTGAATCTTTTATTCAGCTGGCAGTAGTGGCGCTCGCTGTTTTGCAGTAGTTCGAGTAACGAAGATTTTTGGTGAGGTAAGTGATTTGTGAAAGGTATAGGTTAATGTTAGTCAGGGCCATTCTTTTGTAGGGATTTTTGAAAGTCAGATTGCGTTGCGCTAAAAGTATTGTGTGTCAGGTTAAGTACAGACTTATGTGTAATTGTACAAAGGGGACGTTTCAAATGGAAACCACTGCAGTAAAAACGCGTAACGTGTATCCACAGGACATGTGGCCTGTAATTGAAGAAGTGTCATGATGATCTCTCCATTGGCAAAAGATTCCGGAATAGTCCCCCATTCGGATCTCCGGGAGGGGACTGCCAAGGGGGAGGTTACCATGAGAAAAAGATTGAATAATCTACGAAAGGATAACGTCCTACGAGTCGGGGCGTGGAATGTCAGAAGCTTGAACGTGGTAGGGAAACTAGAAAATCTGAAAAGGGAAATGCAAAGGCTGAATCTAGATATAGTAGGGGTCAGTGAAGTGAAGTGGAAGGAAGACAAGGATTTCTGGTCAGATGAGTATTGGGTAATATCAACAGCAGCAGAAAATGGTATAACAGGTGTAATATTCGTTATGAATAGGAAGGTAGGGCAGAGGGTGCGTTACTGTGAACAGTTCAGTGACTGGGTTGTTCTAATCAGAATCGACAGCAGACCAACACCGACAACGATAGTTCAGGTATACATGCCGACGTCGCAAGCTGAAGATGAACAGATAGAGAAAGTGTATGAGGATATTGAAAGGGTAATGCAGTATGTAAAGGGGGACGAAAATCTAATAGTCATGGGCGACTGTAATGCAGCTGTAGGGGAAGGAGTAGAAGAAAAGGTTACAGGAGATTATGGGCTTGGGACAAGGAATGAAAGAGGAGAATGACTAATTGAGTTCTGTAACAAGTTTCAGCTAGTAATAGCGAATGCCCTGTTCAAGAATCACAAGAGGAAGAGGTATACTTGGAAAAGGCCGGGAGATACGGGAAGATTTCAATTAGATTACATCATGGTCAGACAGAGATTCCGAAATCAGATACTGGATTGTAAGGCGTACCCAGGAGCAGATATAGACTCAGATCACAATATAGTAGTGATGAAGAGTAGGCTGAAGTTAAAGACATTAGTCAGGAAGAATCAATACGCAAAGAAGTGGGATACGGAAGTACTAAGGAATGACGAGATACGTTTGAAGTTCTCTAACGCTATAGAAACAGCAATAAGGAATAGCGCAGTAGGCAGTGCAGTTGAAGAAGTATGGACATCGCTAAAAAGGGCCATCACAGAAGTTGGGAAGGAAAACATAGGTACAAAGAAGGTAGCTGCGAAGAAACCATGGGTAGCAGAAGAAATACTTCAGTTGATTGATGAAAGGAGGAAGTACAAACATGTTCCGGGAGAATCAGGAATACAGAAATACATGTCGCTGAGGAATGAAATAAATAGGAAGTGCAGGGAAGCGAAGACGAAATGGCTGCAGGAAAAATGTGAAGACATCGAAAAAGATATGATTGTCGGAAGGACAGACTCAGCATACAGGAAAGTCAAAACAACCTTTGGTGACATTGAAAGCAACGGTGGTAACATTACGAGTGCAACGGGAATTCCACTGTTAAATGCAGAGGAGAGAGCAGATAGGTGGAAAGAATACATTGAAATCCTCTATGAGGGTGAAGATTTGTCTGTGATAGAAGAGCCAGGATTCGATTTAGAAGAGATAGGGGATCCAGTATTAGAATCGGAATTTAAGAGATCTTTGGAGGACTTACGGTCAAATAAGGCAGAAGGGATAGATAACATTCCATCAGAATTTCTAAAATCATTGGGGGAAGTGGCTACAAAACGACTATTCACGTTGGTGTATAGAATATATGAGTCTGGCGATATACCATCTGACTTTCGGAAAAGCATCATCCACACAATTCCGAAGACGGCAAGAGCTGACAAGTGCGACAATTATCGCACAATCAGCTTAACAGCTCATGCATCGAAGCTGCTTACAAGAATAATATACATAAGAATGGAAAAGAAAATTGAGAATGCGCTAGGTGACTATCAGTTTGGCTTTAGGAAAAGTAAAGGGACGAGAGAGGCAATTCTGAGGTTACGGCTAATAATGGAAGCAAGGCTAAAGAAAAATCAAGGCACTTTCATAGGATTTGTCGACCTGGAAAAAGCGTTCGACAATATAAAATGGTGCAAGCTGTTCGAGATTGTGAAAAAAGTAGGGGTAAGCTATAGGGAGAGACGGGTCATATACGATATGTACAACAACCAAGAGGGAATAAAAAGAGTGGACGGTCAAGAACGAAGTGCTCGTATTAAGAAGGGTGTAAGACAAGGCTGTAACCTTTCGCCCCTTCTCTTCAATCTGAACATCGAGGAAGCAATGATGGAAATAAAAGAAAGGTTCAGGAGTGGAATTAAAATACAAGGTGAAAGGATATCAATGATACAATTCGCTGATGACATTGCTATCCTGAGTGAAAGTGAAGAAGAATTAAACGATCTGCTGAACGGAATGAACAGTCTAATGAGTACACAGAATGGTTTGAGAGTAAATCGGAGAAAGACAAAGGTAATGAGAATTAGTAGAAATGAGAACAGCGAGAAACTTAACGTCAGGATTGATGGTCACGAAGTCAATTAAGTTAAGGAATTCTGCTACCTAGGCAGTAAAATAACCAATGACGGACGGAGCAAGGAGGACATCAAAAGCAGACTCGCTATGGCAAAAAAGGCATTTCTGACAAAGAGAAGTCTACTAATATCAAATACCGGCCTTAATTTGAGGAAGAAATTTCTGAAGATGTACATCTGGAGTACAGCATCGTATGGTAGTGAAACATGGACTGTGGGAAAACCGGAACAGAAGAGAATCGAAGCATTTGAGATGTGGTGCTATAGACGAATGTTGAAAATTAGGTGGACTGATAAGGTAAGGAATGAGGAGGTTCTACGCAGAATCGGAGAGGAAAGAAATATGTGGAAAACACTGATAAGGAGAAGGGACAGGATGATAGGACATTTGCTAAGACATGAGGGAATGACTTCCATAGTACTAGAGGGAGCTGTAGAGGGCAAAAACTGTAGAGGAAGACAGAGATTGGAATACGTCAAGCAAATAATTGAGGACGTAGGTTGCAAGTGCTACTCCGAGATGAAGCGGTTAGCACAGGAAAGGAATTCGTAGCGGGCCGCATCAAACCAGTCAGTAGACTGATGACAACAAAAAAAAAAAAAACCTTTGGAGGTCTTCACAGGTACGCTGAAATCCATCAATTGTGTAACGGCACACTGTTCGCTGAAACTGCTAGTTTTCAATAATCAACAATCTCTGGAAAGCTAAATGCCTTGGAGAAGGTGCCATAGAACCGGAACCCCACAACCCACTGACCTGCAGCAACAGTGTTGTCGTGTAGGGATCTGGTAGACCCCCCAAGGAGAAACGGAGAGGGTTCAAGGAGGGATCGTTGATGTGCAAAGTATATTGGAAGCGGCAGATATGGATCTAATAAAATCTGACTCCTTCATCATTGTCTTCAATAGCATGAAACTCCCAGAGCATCTCAAGTCATGTTTCCTTCGCCTAATTGTGTAGCTCTATGTCCCTACCCCAATGTGTTGTTTTAAATGACAGCGCTTTGAGCACACCACCTTCTGAAGTAAGGGTGGAGCCAATTGTGGCAAATCTGGTACTGCCGCCCACGGAGGAGTTGATAGCTCCTCGCCTCCGAAGTGCGTAAACTGCTGTGCGGATCACCCAGTCTGGAGTAGGAATTGCAGGGTCTTCCTTGAAGAAAGAAAGATACAGGAAATTAAAAAATTGAAGCACATATCATATGGTGAAGCCAAGATGATTTAAAAAGCCTGCAGCCTCCCACACTCAATAAATATTTTGCTTCGGCCATTAAGAAGCCTATTTCGACAGCCATAGCTTCTTTGAAAATGGGGTTCGCTAGTGTTAGCACGAGTACCTGCGTTCCTGCGTTTGTCTGTGTACCGCAATTGTCTCAGTGCCCATATCCTCCTCCCCCATCAAAGAAAGCGACTGTTGCCACTGATGCCGTGCTCTCAGTACCTCCAAAGTCAGTCTTGTAAGAAATCCAGAACTGACTCTGCTGCTCCTGCTACTTGGAGACAGAATTTTCTCGTGCAACTCTGTCAATGGGGCTTTCGTAGCCATTTACACATGTTCACACAATCCTCCCTGTCTAAGAGCTTTGTTAGGTTTCGAGTTGTTGACGTGGTGTGGGATTGTTTTGAGCAGCAGAGTGGTGTTCCCGAGGGCAGTGTTCTAAGTGTTACCCTGTTTGCCATGGTTATAAACAGTATCACGTCTATGGTAAGGAGTCCTGAACAGTGCTCCTTACTGGTGGATGATTTTTGCTGTTTTATTGTTCCTCCTCCAGTGTTGTAACAGCGACTTTTCAGTGTCGTGTTAAAGTGCGGAGGACGGAGGAATGGGCTGCAACAACGGGTTTTCTAATTTCTGCTAAGTGTGTGTGCGTTTGTGCGCTTACATTTTAATCGTTCTTATCGTATTTTTAATTTGCTTGACTTGCATATGAAGGGCACTGAATATCGTCAAGTGCCTTAGCTAGAGGTCATGCGACCTCATCGCTGTCATAGCAAATAAGAATATTTTTAAAAAAATGAACGAGTCCTTTCTAACACTGCTGTGGTCACATTCTCAGACATTACTACGAAAAATCCATTGTTCTGTGATTCACTTTACTATAATAATCTCGGTTCTCTCAGACCTCTGAGCCCGAGCGACTAGACAAGCGTATCATGCAACATGAGCTCTCTGGTATAGCTGACTTACATCCTCGGCCACAGTAATTTTTCAGCTGTCCTCTTCACCAACGATACATGTTACATACGTCTAATATTTTCTTGAATCCGTGATGCGTTTCTCACTTAAGTCATATTTTTAGCTTGGACAGGTACCTCAGTGAATTTTTTGCTATCATGATCATTGTATCTCGAGGACCCTGGAATGGTTTGACATCACGGCCAGTAACTGATATTGCACCTGTGACGTCTCAGTGTCTTGCTGCTTCCTCAGTGTTGCACGATTCAAAGCCAGGACACTATAACTGCACCATACTGTTGCGACACTTGGCCATTGTTCTTCCTTGTCAGCATTGCCGTTGTTTACATCTACGTCATTAGAACTAACAGTGTTCACCACATATTGGCCCAGTGGTCACCATACTACAACATTATAGGTTCTTTGTCTCTTACCGATTATTATATTTCTCAGGCGGAACGTTCTCTACAGCATTCACTCTACTTTATACAGACCTGTCATATGCACTTGTAAACAGAGATGTTGGAATGTAGTAGCCTGTACATCTACCCATGCTTGTATTTGCCTGTTGTTTACGATGACGTAAATTCTCTTGCTTTAGCCATGAGTTTTCGTTTACTGCCTGGCGTTAATGTCTTCAGTGTCGGTGTACCCACTGTGCTAGATCGTTAGATTCGGCGCACGGTGCTGCGTTCCCAGGTAGATTGCATTTGGTACACACAAACGATGTCGCAGGTTTCTCCCTCTGAACATCCCCCCCCCCCTCCCCTACCATCAGGCACTATAACTAAGTCTATCCCTGACATAACTGGAACAAAACGTTAGGAAGAGGATAAAGGCAAGAATACAAGGACACTTAGTCATATAAGCCACGCTCTTACTGCTACGTGCGTTTGTTGCTGTCACGCACTTAGAGCCACCATTGAAGCCCTCCATTGCTCAACCACTTCAACCTCCAACAGAGTTCCTGACACCAAGTGTAAAAGCTGTTCGAGAAAGTGGAGTAGGTGAGTTTTTGTGTAATGGAAGTGAAAGTGTAGGCGATGAAGGCAGCCAAATGTTGTCGAAGGTCCTTTACTGTTAATCATAAAGAGATATAGTGCAGCATGCCTGCATTAACACGTTCCCACTGGTGCTGAGAATTGTTTTTGCTGTTTTGTGGCGGCGCTCACTCTCATGCTATCTTTCATCTGGAGGCGCTGCTTTTCCCGTTTCTCACCGCGAAGAGGCGGTCGCATTCAAATGCTTTAGTCTACTATTTTGGTATATTTACCTTTCATTTTGAAAGTGGTGTAAGTCCATGTTTTGAAAAAGGGGCACACAATTGTATTCACAGCGTTCCGTTGCGCCTGAGTGACAGGTAATGCGACATACGTTAGTGTATTGTTAAGATATTTGGTGGAGTAGAGTATGATCTTCCGGTGGTACACGCCGCCCAGTGGGAGGATCAGCATCCAATGTTAGCCACCAATTGTACACACCAGCGTGAACTTGTTAAGCAGACAACGGCAACGGAAGTTGAACTCTGCAGCCAGGCAGCCAGGGTGGATGCTCCACTGTAAGCGCTTAAAAAGGCATCCCCGTAGCGAACGGCCTTGCTTACCATTGAATTTCAAACGGCTTGCTGTTGTTACATCAAGATGGCGTGGTAACGTCCCAGTTTGGGTGGCCAGAGTGAAGTCACAGTCGGCAGTGACGAAGCCTGGACCAATGCGTGGGACCCCAGGAGTGCAATAGCTGGAAGGGCCTGGGGTATACAGGATGAGACATCTAAATCTTGCACTGCAAATATTGCCCAAATGGGAAGTGCTACTGATGGGCAGTTTTCACAGAATGGATTGGTAATCATGGGCTCGTATTGTTAGCCAATCAAAAGATTGTGGTAATAGTTATGAAGTGTTTTTTGTGCATACATACATTTTCAAAATCGAAGCAGCATATTGACATAAAAACTAAAAGCAGCGTAAATTAGAACGTCTGTGGTGCTTGTTGCAGGACTCTAATGCAAATCGTTTACGAGGTATCGTGTTTTGAACAGTTTCTGCACAGACACTGGTCTGTGACGTTCAGACAACTTACTGTACTTGTAGGTTCCTTGAATGCATTAATACTTGCTAATGAGTGTGACAGTCCAAGCAGTAGCTCATAAATAGACGATGCGATTTACCAGTGTAGAACATATCACCATGTTCATTGTGTATGGAAAGTGTAGGAAAAATATAGTTCGTCCTTGTACGGAGTATGTGTAAAGATATCCCAACAGACGCGAACCATCTCGGCAATTATTTAGTTACCTCTTCAACCAAATACGTGAAAGTGATAGTGCAACACCTAGACAACCAAGCAGAAGGAAACAAGTGATGACAGAAGAGGGGAAAATTTACATCCTTGCTGCTGTTGCAGTTGATACCAAAGTTAGCTCCCGCGCAATCGCACAAGTCAGGCAAGTGTCATACGCATTCTCCATCGACATCGATTCCACCTCTGCCACTTCTCTCTCTATCAAGAGCTGCATGGAGACGATTATGAGAATCGTATTAATTTCTGCACATGTGCATTAAGACAGAATATTCCAGAACAATCATGTATCTCGTTCAGTGATGAAGCCATGGCCAGGCGAACCGCCGAAACATGCACTATTGGTCTGCTGAGAATCCCCGTTGGCTTCGTCGGGTGGATTTCTCTGCCTCGTGATGACTGGGTGTTGTGTGCTGTCCTTAGGTTAGTTAGGCTGAAGTAGTTCTAGGGGACTGATGACCATAGATGTTAAGTCCCATAGTGCTCAGAGCCTTTTCGTCTGGTGGAACATCGGAGTCCATTGAGTGTAAACATGTGGTGTGGAATAGTGAACCATCAGTTCATAGGCCCTTTGTTCGCAGAACGCGCACAAGTATTGCTGCCTCCTAACAATCTACCACAGACCCTAAAAGACGTTCCCCCTCTAGTCTAGGAGGAAGCTGTGGTACCAAAACAATGGCTGTCCAGCCCTTTGTGCACAAAATACTACAGCATATCTTCACGAATTGTTACATAATCGATGGATTCGAGCAGGGGACCTGTAGCTTCACCGGCCTCTAGCTTTGTGTGGAAAAAGCTGTAAGACGCTATCTCCCGCTGTGGGTCCAGGGGCTAGAACAGGGCCGAGATATTCCTGCCTGTTGTATGTGGCGACTAAAAGGTGTTTCACACTTTTCGACCCTATAAGTTCAGGTCCCGTTTTGTGGTTTGACCTGCCACTTCCCAAATTCTACAGAAGTGTGGGCCATATGGGGAAGGACGCCTTATGTGGAGTGTGTGTGTTATCCATAGTGTCCTTAGATCCGATCTCCTGAAGCTCTTGTCATGGCTTCGCATCTCCACCTGCAATTCAACTATTTGGGCGAGCACACATTCCATGGTATGCCATCTTCCTCAATTGTCCCCTGTTCTCTTCGCCCCCATGACAGTATTGGATTTCTCTGCACCCAATATCCAGAACAATACCAGTCCCTCGTGGTGGGGACTTCATGTACCCATTTGGTGGTATCCCCTTGACAACACAGGGATCGCACTGCTGATTCCTGAGCTGTAAACTCCCCACATATGCCAAGGAGTAGATGACTGTCTTCCTGGGGCATCAGGACTCCTGGCAACGGCCATCATACCAGGTAGCCTCTGCTGTGACTGGGTGGTGCCTGTGGGGAGAGCCCCTGATTGGAGTGGTTTGCATCAGGGCTGATGACCCACAATGAAGCGGACTGTCATCTCCTGGTGGCGACGGTACTGCGCCAGAAGTCTTTAAGAAGGGCAAGATCAAGTAAAATGCTGACAGATATGATCCTAAATCGTTTCCCTCCCTCGCTACACCATGGGAGGAACGTAGGGCTACAGAAAGAAGAGTGTGATATTCGCTTCAGTATTTAGTCTGTGGCAGAATGGATGGGGACTCCTTTCTACCTATGAAGCCTCAGTTTTTTGTTGAACACCTTGAGGATAAGTTTGGGGAAGTGACAGCGCTGTCCAAGATGAGAAGCAGTGTACTCTTGATTCAGACAGCATCCCAGCCCAATCCTAAGCGTTACTCGCTTGTGACCAGCTGAGTGATTTTCCGTTTCCGTCACTCTGCAAAAAAGTCACAACATGGTCCAGGGGATTATTTTCCATGGCGACCTCTCCTTGCATTCTGACGACGAGTTCTGCGCCATTCTAGAACGTCAGGGTGTTCATTTCATCTTGCACGTTTACAGGGGACCCAAAGACAACATGGTTGCTACTGGTGCCTTCATCTTGGACCTTTAGCTGATTCATTGCCTGGAAAGGTCAAGGTGTTGGTTTACTGCTGTGACGTTAGACCATACGTCCCTCCCCCTATGCTGTGCTTTAAGGGCTGGAAATTGGGGCTCATGTCTTCCTGCTGCACTTCCAGCGCCGCATGAGACTGCAGACATCCACTGCATCCAGATACTCCATGTGAGCCTCCTCCCATTTGTATCAACTGTGGAGAGCAGCACTACCCCTGCTCGCCAGACTGCACATTACTCCGAAAGGAGCGGAAAATAGAGTAAAAGACCATTGACCAGATGACTTATCAATAGGCAAAACGTAAATTTGACTGGTTACACCCTGTTTGGTTGATGTCCACGTACGCTGCAGCTACATCACCATTGCCATCACAAGTACCAGTCGTACAACACTATGTGCCACCAACTGTGAGTCCTCCAGCGCTCCAGAATACATCTGCCCCTTGCTGGTAGGGGGAAAATCTTCCTTTGCTCCCAGTGTACCTACTTCAGGAGCAAGGCCCCCCAAACGCAGGGGACATTGGTCCCCTCCCCCAGCTGGAGAAACAACAGTCTCCTCTGGCTCCCGTCATGTGGAAGGGGTCCCTTGTGACCTCCTCCCCCAAGGTGTTCACTATTGTGACAGTGAACATTCGCCAGTGGCTGAAGAAGCCAAAAGTTGCTGGACGAAGAGCTTAATGGCCTTCCTCTGTGTCTGAAGCTACTTCAGAGAAGTCCTCCAGTAAGACCCTAAAGAGAAGCAAGAGGGCAAGCAAAAAAGTCTGTTAAGAAAAAGGACCCTCTGGTCTGAACACCACCACCCCCTATCAATTGTGTACCTGTGGATGAGGTGGAGATCTCAGTGTCCCCTGAGGACCTGGATCTCACTGATGCCTCATCCACAATGGGAATTATAGAAATACTCAGTCGGTGCAGCAGGCGACCCTGAAGTGTAACCCACCTCCTTGCAGCTACAGGGGATGTTGCAAGAACCGTAGCGAATATAATAGTGTGTCAGGTGGAGTTTGCATTTGTCCTGAACTCGGTATTTAGTGAATCTGTGCCCCCTTCAAACTTCCTTGAAGCTGCGGCTGTAAGGATAAGGACGACATAGATATACGTTGCAGACAGTTATTTCCTATCTCCAGATGGTGCGGTACCCCTGAACGTATTGGCTGCAATGATTAATCATCTCCTAGGCCTTTCATACTTTTGGGAGATTTTAACGCCCATAACCCCTTGTGGGGTAGTGCCATGCTTACTGGCCATGGCAGCGACGTCGAAAATTTACTGTCCCAGCTCGACCTCTGCCTCTTAAATACTGGGGCTGCCACACATTTCTGTGTGGCCCATGGTAGTTTCTCGGCCATTAATTTATCAATTTGCAGCCCAGGACTTCTCCCATCTATCCACTGGAGAGCACATGACGACCTGTGTGGTCCTCCTGTCACTCCCCCAACGTTATACCCACGGATGCCAACCCAGATGGGCTTTAAACAAGGTAGACAGGGTAGTCTTCACCTCTACCGTCACCGTTGAGTCTCCCCTACGTGGTGCCATCGATGTTGATTGAACATGTCACACCAACGATAATTTCTGCGGCGGGAAACGCGATCCCTCGCTGTCTATGGTGCCCCCGGCGAAAGACAGTCCCTTGGTGGTCATCGAAAGTCGCTGAGCCAATTTAAGAGCGTCATCGAGCTCTACGACGACATACGCGGCACCCTTCCCTAGAGCACCTAATAGCCCTTAAGCGGCTCCGTGCTCGCGTTCGCCAGCGTATAAAAAGACGGAAACAGGCGCGTTGGAAGAAGTACGTCTCGACCAGTGTGTGCCATGCGTCACCTTCCCAAGTCTAGACGATGATCAGACATGTTTGTGGGTATCAGACCCCGACATGTGTTACTGGCATTAGCACCAATGGCGTGTTATCAACCGACGCAAACGCAATTGCCGAGCTCTTTGCTGAGCAGTACGCTCGAGCCTCCGCTTGAGAGAATTATCCCCCAGTATTTCGCACACTCAAACAGAGGATGGAAAGAAAGCACTCTCGTTCAGTGAACGTCACAATGAACCCTATAATGCTCCATTTACAAACGGGGAGCTCCTCAGCGTCCTTGCACATTGCCCCGACACAGCTACTGGGGCAGATTGGATCCACAATCAAAACATCTCTAGTCTGACAACAAGCGATATCTCCTCGTCATCTTCTACTGGATCTGGTGCGATGGCGTCTTTCCATCGCAATGGCGGGAGAGGACCATCATTCTGGTGCTAAGACTCGGTAAAATCCCACTTCATGTGGATAGCTATCGGTCCATCAGCTTTACCAACGTTGTCTGTAAGCTGCTGGAACGTATGGCGTGTTGGCGGGCTGGGTCCTGGAGTCATGTGGCCTACTGGCTCCATGCTAGGGCAGTTCCTCAGCAGGGTCGCTCTATCACTGATGATCTTGTCTCCCTCGAGTCTGATATCCGAACAATGTTTTCCAGACGCCAACACCTGGCTGCCGTCTTTTTTGATTTAAGTAAAGCATACGACACGACCTGCCAACATCGTATACTTGCCATATTGTATGAGTGGAGTGTCTGGGGACCCGCTCCCGGTTTTTACCCAAAACTTCCTGTCGCTCCATACTTTCCGTGTCCAAGTTGGTGCCTCCCATAGTTTCATCGATATCCAGGAGGCTCTTTGTTGAGGGTCACTATTTTTAGTGGCCATTAACAGTGTAGTAGCAGCTGTTGGGCCCTGCGTCTCAGCTTCTGTTTGCAAACGTCTGCATTTCGTACTGCTGCTCCAGTACTGGTGTTTCTGAGGGTCGCCTACAGGGAGCCATCCACAAGGCGCAGTCATGGGCTCTAGCCCATGGCTTCCAGTTTTCCGCCATGAAGACGTATGTCATGCACATCTGTCGGCGTCGTACCGTTCATCCGGAACCAGCACTTTACCTTAACGAGGATCCACTCACTGTAGTGGAGACATCGATTCTTAGGTCTGATTTTCGGCGCTCGTTTGACTTGACTTCCTGATCTTCGTCAGCTTAAACGGAAGTGTTGGCAGCACCTCAATGCCCTCCGCTGCCTGAGCAACACCCACTGGGTTCCAGCTCGCTCCACGCTGCTGCAGCTCTGCAGAGCCCGTTCCATCCTGTATTGACTATGGGAGTGTGATTTATGGCTCGGCGGCGCCCTCAGCATAGCATGTACTCGACCCTGTGGATCACTGTGGGGTTCGAATAGCGACAGGATTTTTGAGAACTAGTTTGGTGACAAGTGTACTGATGGAGGCTGGAGCCCTTGCATTGATGATCAGACGTGCACACCTACTCGCCACTTACGTTGCACACATTCATAGCTCTCCTGAACATAATAATGACCGTCTTCTTTTCCCAACTACGGCGGTTCACCTCCTGCATTGGCGGTCCGGGTAAGGGCTAAAGATGGCGGCTCGCGTGCTACCGCTTCTGTCTGGAGTCCTTGCCTGTACCACCTCTCCTAGAGGTCCATTCACGTACACCTCCGTGGTAAGCTGTAGGCTGAAGATTCGCCTGGACCTTCGCGTGGCTCTAAGGACTCCGTTAACCCGGCGGCTTGTAATTTTTCCTCCTATCTATGTAGTTATGTAGTTCTCAATTCGTTCGAGCAATCAGTCATTCATAATAGGAGACACAATCATACCTCAGTCACTCAAAATGATTCAGAATTTTTACTTGTTAGAACGAAATCAGGCTCGTGCTTTGCGGCAGTCTGCTAATCTGTACAAATAAAATGCCTCGTATTTTTGGGAGCGTTGTATAATCAGCCGGGAAAGCTCAGATCAAGCGGATATTTGGCTTTGATGAAGTTTAACCTTCCGAAGAAGTAATGGAGCTCTTGGATTATTGAATGCAGGTTCGTATCCAGTCTTTCGCAAGTTCCCTTCTGATTAACAACTACGCAGTATATCGATGAATACCATTAATTCTCAGATGTCAAATACACACCTTTTGTATGAAGGAGCAATATATCTATTTCCCTTTTAATCGTACAATTTCGTATCGTATACTACATTTGTCCATCCTCTTTGGAACACTCCTGCACGGTTTGGGATCCTTACAGGAAAAGGTTAAGGAAGTACGTGAAGGAAGTAGGAAGAGCAGGACGTTTTGTATTTTCGCGAAATAGGGAAGAGAGTGCCACCGACATAACATAGGATTTGGGAGGACAACATTGAAACAAAAGCGTTTTTCATTGCGGAGCAATCTTCTCACGAAATCTGAATCACCAACATTCTCCTCCGAATTCGAAAATATTTCGTTGACGCCGACTTACAATATGGAGAAACTATAATCACAATAAAACGAGGGAAATAATAATTCACACGGAAAGATACAGGTGTTCGTTTTTTTTTTTTTTTTTTCCACGCGCTGTTAAGAGAGTGGAATAATAGAATCATTGCGAAAGTGGTTCGGTGAACCCTCTGCCAGGCACATACTGTGATTTGCAGAAAGACCATTTGGATGCAGATGTAAACGTTACTTCTCTACATGACAATTTCTATATTTTCCACACTTGCAAGTATATTCAGGGTGAACAATTACAGATTATTCACGCTGTACTTTGTCCTATCTGTAGATCGCATTGCTTTGTGTGTTGCAGATACGATAACTGCGATAAACCCGTTCGTCGGCAGGATTCCGCAGCAGCAGCGGGAGGCATTCATACAGGACTCTGTGGAAGACGCCTACAGTAACGGCACGATACGAGCTGACACTCTGCCGGGCGGCACCGTCTACTCCTTCCCGTACAGAGCCATGTTCGCCCACGCAGTCAAGGCCTGAGCTTGGTGGCTTCTGCAGTCGTGATCTCCGATGATTCGAAAAGCTCGCATTTTACTCTATTTTCCTCGTATCGTCTATGTGCGCAACGTTCTCGTTAAATCCATGCCACTTGCGACCACTGTTCTTCATATGTGTTTGTAGAATACCATCTCAACTCATTCTTGACAAGAATACTTCAACACTTGCCTAGCGTTATTCAAAAGCCACCTCTCTCACAAAAACTAGTATACATGAGAGAATAGCAGAATTACACTATGATTGAAAATATGAGTTGAGGATTGGCCCAAAATTCTATTCCTCCGGCATATACTCCAGAAACAACTTTCTTGACAAACGCTCAGAATTTTTCTTCACTGCCATGAAGCAATCGTCAGTGGTGGATTAACGTTGCCTTGTCGGATCTTAGGACGCGCTCTACTGTTTTTCGTGTATCTCGTCGTCGTCGTCGTCGTCGTCGTCGTCGTCGTGTGTGTGTGTGTGTGTGTGTGTGTGTGTGTGTGTGTGTGTGTGTAAGAAGAAATACTCTAGTCATAGAGTTAATAGAGAATAATAATATTGTTCCCGTTTTTATTATTTGTTTCATATAAATGCCGAATGTAGGAAGGTAGTGCTCTTGAATAACAGACAAGAAATAAGCTGTGGAAACTGAAACATTATTTACGTAAGGATAGGTGTTGTGAAAGGAACTTGGTTAAAAAGCCTGTAACGAAAATTGGTAACTTTTAATAATTGGTAACTTTTTAATAATTTGTAACTTATTAATTATAGGCAGTATTTAAAAATGATTTTTTTATCACTAGAAACAGTAAAGGATGGTGGAAGCTGGCAATCCATTATTTCGTGTGTACTATTTATACTGACTTTTAACTTATAGCTACTGAAAATATCTCAGAACTTGGTCTTTCAAACTGTTTTACCGTAATATTTTAATAGCCTGTTAATTGCATGTATGTATTGTATTAATTGCTAACTGAATACAATAAATTTCTCTTCAGATGAATTCTGAAATAATTTTCTCTTTCTGACCTAATTCCGACACTCAAGTAAGCGAAAGAGGAACTTTGTCTTAGAAATGAAGGAGTCATATTGTTGCCGCGCGGGATTAGCCGAGTGGTCTAGGGCGTTGCAGTCATGGACTGTGCGGCTGGTCCCGGCGGAGGTTCCAGTTCTCCCTCGGGCATGTATGTGTGTGTGTGTGTGTGTGTGTGTGTGTGTGTGTGTGTGTGTGTTTGTCCTTAGGATAATTTACGTTAAGTAGTGTGTAAGCTTAAGGTTGATGACCTTAGCTGTTAAGTCCCATAAGATTTCACACACATTTGAACATTTGAATCATATTGTTCATATTTAAGTAATGTATGTTTGAAATTAACGTTTAAAACTAAAAAAATAGTCACACCAGCCACACCAACGCCTCGCATCGGCCACATCCCTCTCTGTTAATTTATACTTGGTTCGGAACACGAAGTAACAGCTTGTTGTTTACGAGAATTGCCACAGCAACAGAGGACGGACTTGGGCATGCGTTGTTTTCTGTTCAGTTCGCCTTTTTCCTTGATTCATCAGCTGATGCTTAACCGCATTCACTTGCCATCAATTGCTACTGGTAGCATGAATGCTATTTTCTTTCCTTGGTCTGCTTTCTTACTCTGTACGAATTTTTTATTTTAATTTGTAAGAACCACTGCAGCCTCATATAGTGGTACCATTTTTATATCAAGTATGAAGTGAAACTTTCCACTCCACGATTTAAATGTGTGTGAATTCCTAAGGGGCCAAACTGCTGAGGTCATCGGTCCCTAGACATACACACTACTTTAACTAACTTATGCTAAGAAAAACACACACACACACACACACACACACACACACACACACACACACACACACACACACCCAAGGAGGACTCTAACCACCGGCGGGAGGGGCCGCGCTGTGCAATTTAAATTTCAAAGAAATATGTCTGTTTTGAAAAAAGAGCCGATAGGGCAGGTTTAAGAGTCTCTGTTATGAAAACAAAATTTTTATTCGACGGAAGGAATGCAACGAAATTTATATGACAGACGGTGGTTAAATAGTTTAAAGAGTTCGTGGAAGGATAATTCGAGTCAATGCGTCGGAAAAAATCTTCCATTCGAAAAAATAGGATATGCATCTGAAATTACAACTAATCTACCTAAACGCACGCGCGTTTGTTTGTTTGGTGGTTTTCATCTACTCCCAGACCACGGCACAGATTACAACTAAAGTTGCTGCACTTATCCTTTACTATCAGACAACAATCGCTATGGGGTAAGAATCACCAACCTGTCATACTTCAGGAGACATGACGTCATAAAAACAGACGCGCGAAAAAATGTTGCGTCGTGAATAGAATTTTCATTTGTTCTTTACTCCTAAGACACACCTACAATCGAGTTCCATTACAGAAATGGTTGACATCTGGCAGCACTTTTGAGAACTTTCAACTACGAAGCGCAAACGGCTGTAGGCGAAAGCAATAGCCGAATAAAGATCGATGGAGAGGCGTTGCCACAGACGTTTATGAAATCGCGTTTTAGATACGTGAAGCAGCTGCCCCCAGCGTACAGGAACTGTACATTTCTAATATAAAACGCCACCCGGGGACTGGGTCTTTGTGTTGTTGGGAAAGTGGCGAGAATGGACAGTGAAGAGACCGGGAATCTGTACGGGTGCTGATAACTACGCAGTTGAGCGCTCCACAAACCAATCCATCATTTGATGTAAAAATTGGCAAAATGGATACGCACGCAATGCCGTGTTTGTCAACTAGTACACTACTGGCCATTAAAATTGCTGCGCCACGAAGATGACGTGCTACAAACGCGGAATTTAACCGACAGGAAGAAGATGCTGTGATATGCAAATGATTAGCTTTTCAGAGCATTCACACAAGGTTGGCGCCGGTGGCGACACCTACAACGTGCTCACATGAGGAAAGTTTCCAACCGATTTCTCATCCACAAACAGCAGTTGACCGGCGTTGCCTGATGAAACATTGTTGTGATGTCTCGTGTAAGGAGGAGAAATGCGTACCATCACGTTTCCAACTTTGATAATGGTCGGATTGTAGCCTATCGCGATTGCGGTTTATTGTATCGCGGTATTGCTGCTCGCATTGGTCGAGATCCAATGACTGTTAGCAGAATATGGAATCGGTGTGTTCAGGCGGGTAATACGGAACGCCGTGCTGGATCCCAACGGCCTCGTATCACTAGCAGTCGAGTGACAGGCATCTTATCAGCATGGCTGTAACGGATCGTGCAGCCACGTCTCGATACCTGAGTCTACAGATGGGGACGTTTGCAATACTAGAACCATCTGCACGAACAGTTCGACGTTTGCAGCAGCATGGACTATCAGCTCGTAGACCATGGCTGCGGTTACCCTTGACGCTGCATCACAGACAGGAGCGCCTGCAATGGTGTACTCAACGACGAACCTGGGTGCACGAATGAAGGTTCTGTGACAAGATCATGATGGTTGCATCCGTGTTTGGCGACATCGCGGTGAACGCACATTCGCATTGACGGCACTTTGAACAGGGGACGTTACATTTCAGATGTGTTACGACCCGTGGCTCTACCCTTCATTCGATCCCTGTGAAACCCTACATTTCAGCAGGATAATGCACGACCGCATGTTGCAGGTCCTGTACGGGCCTGTCTGGATACAGAAAATGTTCGACTGCTACCCTGGCCAGCATATTCTCCAGCTCTCTCAACAATTGAAAACTTCTGGTCGATGGTGGCCGAGCAACTGGTTCGTCACAATACGCCAGTCACTACTCTTGATGAACTGTGGTATCGTGTTGAAGCTGCATGGGCAGCTGTACCTGTACACGCCAGCCAAGCTCTGTTTGACTCAATGCCCAGGCGTATCAAGGCCGTTTTTAGGGCCCGAGGTGGTTGTTCTGGGTACTGGTTTCTCAGGATCTATGCACCCAAAGTGCGTGAAAATGTAATCACATGTCAGTTCTAGAATAATATATCTGTCCAATGAATACGCGTTCATCATCTGCATTTCTTCTTGGTGTAGCAGTGTTAATGGTCAGTAGTGTGTTTTCAGTAAAAACACTGAGGAAAAAAGAAAAGAATCGCATAACACAATATTGTAGACAGAATACGTCTATCGAAGTGCATACATAGCATTGATTTATAAATTAGACAAACAGGTAATAGAACAAAGGAATTCGGGTTATTTTTTCGTCCAAAAGGCACAGACCCGTGGAATTAATAGTAGGGTAATGATTTCTTGACATTTGCGTAGAACGACTAGCAATAGGTTAACAAAACAGTCCTTCAGGTATTCCTGGGGAAGGAATTAACAAGCAGCTCCAGTTCAGAAATCAAAAATTTAGAAACACACATAGCATCAAAGAAGCAGCATGGAAAAGAAATATTTACGAAAGGGAGTTAACCTTACCAGGTTTCCTTGATAGACGAAATGGAAAAAAAGAGTGGAGTACGCATGTTGACCAAAAATGTGAAGCATCCAGAAGACAGGCAGAGGTCAGTGTAACGTCGTATACGCACACATTATCGGCGGCTATGCAAGTTACTAGTAGCAGTTACTCAGATAGGCAGAACAGCCGCCTCTTTGCGTTCGCTCTTATTGTATGCACTGTAGGGTCCATGTTCAACGAATATTTTTTGTTGTTGATTTGATCGATACTACCACCTCTCAAAATGTGGAAAACAAAGAGCTTGCAGAAGAAGAAACTGGTTTCACAGTACCGGAGACAAAGTGCTCATAGCTCTGAAGGCATGCCATGTTTGCTAGACATTTTTTGTTTCGAATTATCATTCCTATCATCCATGAATACTGAACATTCGTCCTGGGACACGTTGTACAATGCTTTACGCCTCCATGGCTGAGTGGTCAGCGTGTTTGACTGCTTTCTAGACGACACAGGTTCGATCACCAGTATTTCTAGGGATTTCCTCTCGGCGATGGAACAGGACAGAGGTCCAAGCTGCCTTGTGATGCCAGTTCAGGAGATACTGCCGTGAGAAGCAGGTGCTTAAAGGTCCGCCGGGAGAGCGATATGCTGACCCCATGCTCCACCATGTCGCTCCCAGACAACACGGCTGTCCGTCGGTGTCAATGCCCGTCACAGGCCAGAACGGCAGAGCCTTGCAGTTGAGCCGGCCGAAGGGGCCTAGCGGTTCTAGGCACTTCAGTCTGGAACCGCGCGACCGCTACGGTCGCAGGTTTGAATCCTGCCTCGGGCAAGGATGTGTGTGATGTCCTTAGGTTAGTTATGTTTAGGTAGTTCTAAGTTCTCGGGGACTGATGACCTCAGATGTTAAGTCACATAGTGCTTATAGCCATTTGACCCATTTTGTTGTTGTTGTTGCTGTTTTTGGTGTCCAAGACTGCGGTAAGTGTTTGAATGGTAATACAAGGAAACACAGTAGACTACTAAACATTAAAATTACCTACGGCAGAGTAGAAGCCGAAGTGAAGAAGTTATGTTCTGCAGAATGCTTGATTGTAATAAGACGCCGAAAGTAATGAAGCTGTCTGACGTGCATTCGCATTAGTGATAAAATTTTCTTCGACAAACGATCTCAGCTTGTAATCAATATTGACAAAATTCTTGAAACTCTGTCTCCAGTGTACATGATTGTGGTGACGTCGTGTCTCAAAACCTGAAGTTTGACACACTTTCCGGCTTCAGCCACACTCGATAAGTAAACGATTGTGTGTGTGTGTGTGTGTGTGTGTGCTTAGCACAATAATTGATTTCGGGTATTTTGTATTATGTTTCACGTCCACCGTGTGAGTCGAGTGACGTTCACCCCGAGCAACGTTTGTGTGCAGTGTATGGCTATGCAGCAGTTGATAGCGCAGTTGGGCGATCGGTAGAGAATGTCACAGCGTCAAGAAATGCAGGAACAGAGCTCCATGATCATCCACGGTCGAGATGTTCTGTCACAACCACTGCTCCAGATATGCTGAATCGTGCGGATGCCTTTATTCGTGCCGAACGGCGCATCCTAACTCGACAATTGGCTCTACAGTTGTCGGTCAGCATTGGAAGTCCTTCTGCAAATGATAGAGACTCTCGGATATTAAGAGGTGCTTACGGTGGGTTCCACGAATGCTCACAGCTGACCACAAAATTCAAAGGATGGCCATTTCATCTGAACTGCTGCAGCGTTTTGAGACCGACGGAGAGGACTTTGTCACGGATCGTTACGGGAGACGGAAGCTGGGTGTACTACTTTGCGCCGGAAACAAGAACGCAGTTCATGAAGTGACATCATCCTCATTCAATACAAAAGAAGGAATTCAAGACCCCCCCCTGCCGGAAAAATCATGGTGACAGTCTTCTGGGATTGTGATGGCGTCGTTCTCGTGGATGTGATGCCAAGAGGGTCAACCATCAGTTCAGAGGCATACGTGAAGACTCTGAATAAACTCAAAAACTGTTTCTGACGTGTTCGATCGGAGACAAGAATGCAGCATAAATGTTGCTCAAACACGATAATGAACGCCAACATGCACGTCTGAGAACCCGGGAACACATCGCGAAATTGGGTTGGACATCATTGCCTCATCCACGCTACAGTCCAGACGTGACACCCTCGGACTTGAATCTCTTTGGGCCGCTTAAGGACACTCAATGGGGAACACGCTTTGAAGTTGACGAGCGTATCAGTCATGCAGTGAAAACATGGCTACGCCTACAGGACAAGAGCTTTTACCAGCAGGGAATACGTGCTCTTCCATAACGTTGGCGTATGGCTGTAGAACGTGATGGAGACTACGAAGAAAAACAGGACGTGGACAAGACATGTTGTGTGTTGTCTGACTCTTAACAATAAATACGTTATGAGAACAAAATGTGAGGCATTTCTTATTGAACGACCCTCGTATATTAACATCACGTCTACAGATGAAAGTGAAGTGATGGGTAATACATTTTATTTTGTTTCGAAAAATATTGTTATGTAAAAACAGTTACAGCAGGGATATTCAGAGGTTGATTAAACTCCTCTACGGTGACTATATGTCACACTTCGGAAGTACCGACTTACAAAAAACTTCGGCATATCCTCTGATTGAAAGCTCAAAAGAACCTGGTAAGAACTACTAATTTTTCAAAACTTTATCTAAACAAAATGGTACAGCATTGTAATGTTTATTTAGGTGCTCCTGCGTAAGTGATACCGTCTCTACCTTACTCCTTGATATTTTGTCATATTTTATTCAGTTACACGAGACGTGTAGCGGAATAAAGTTTTACATTACCGGCGCTGAAAGGCAGTTTTCTACAGTTGATGAACAGAAGTACATGAATGTAACACTTATATACGGTGTCATAGTACCGAAGACAACAATTAAAAATAAAAATAAAACCAGCAAACGCAGACTGTGACATGAAGATAGGGCCGATTTATAGATGGATTGTGGGAATTAAAAATCTTACCATATCAACACAGCACGTACGTCATAGTGGTACGAGATGTTGAAGGTAAGACTGACAAAGAAACCATGAAATAAAGAGCCACTAAAGCCGAGCGGCAAGGCAATAACGATGTAGAAAACGTTTGCCAGCAGAAGCCATTGATCGATCAGTGTATCTGCTGAGGCGCACACGCCCTGGAGGGAGCAACTGAGAAAGCATAGCAGACTAATACAGCTCTGGAGGATGTCGATGTTGCATGAATGTATAAATGACCCGACTGGTACAAGATAAGAATCATGAAACTGTCAGACTGAAGGCAAAACTGAAAAGTGAATAAAAAAAATTCAGTGGTTTGGGACAGAATGTGACAATAGGCTGCCAACAGCAACAAAGACGAACTATAATCTGCACAAATTAAATTATTGTCGGAGAAACAAAACAAAAATTGGCACAAAAGGTTGTTGAAAATGAAACTGATGGACAATGTGCATTTGGCAGAACTGGTAGATACACAAGAGTAAGAAAGAAGTCAGTAGATGAGACATATCAAAATAGGGTCGGACAAAAGCATCAAACCAGCCGAAATGGAGGTGTTATTTTAGGGAAGGAAAATATGGCTTCTGTTACCAAAACGTGTACTCTGTACCGGACTTAACTGTTTTGTTGTGGGTAACACTCCGAACAAGAAGTTCAGAGACTGGTCTGTGTTGACCGAGACAAGAATGTGGGCGTTACTAAAACGTACACGGTGGTTCATTTGCTGAAACGTTATCTGACGTTATCTCTCAGCAGCTCAGAAACCATATGTTTAGCGGCCACAATCAGCTCAGTGAGTTACACTAGTTGCATGGACTTCAGACGAACTCAAGCATTGCGACCTATTTCCACGAGTGACGGCAGGACAGTGAAATATGAATTTCCACAGTCCAGCATGTCACGAATGTGTCTTAGCCGTGTGCATGATTGGCTGTGACATGTGTTTATGTAATGTGGTGTCGTGTTTGAGTTGTTGATAGAAGAGGAGAAGAGAGAGAGAAAACTCGCTACCTTACTCCCCCTAAAGGCCGTAAAAGCCACTACCAAGCCTAACGTCTCCATCCAATGGACGAATAAGCCGGAGGTCATTAAAAAAGAAATAGGGACAAACAAACAAAATCAGAACAACATACTAATAAAATATGTAAACTATGTGAATGACTATTTTTCAAGAATTACAGAGGAATTAAAATTCACAAAAACCAATATACCACCTCCAAATAGTTATGCAGTAAGTACAATGTTTCTCCAGAGCATGATGCCAGCAAAACTGTACAAAACCTAAAAAATAAAAGGCTTAGACTGAGTATACGTGTGTGTACGGAAACAATGCGTAAAAAGCATACGAGCATCTGTCATAAAGAGTATTTAAAACGGGCAAGCCTGCTGCCATCATTCTCGAAAGTAATACAGCGAGTTATGAAAAACAGAGTAACTATTTAGTTCACCTTCTGAGTGAATAATAGTTTTGGTCCCAGAGTAGCAAAAGTAAAGAATCAGTCATAGAAAATATCACAGAAGTTACACTAGACAGTCTTGACAAGGTTGAGTGTGTCACGTGTCTAAAGGTTTTGATGCTACTGACCATAACATTTTACTAAGTAAGCTAAAATCATTAGGAATAAGAGTATTCGCTTTGCTGGTAATATCAATATTGTAATCACTAAGAAAAAAAGGTAAGTCCTATGAAAGAAAGCGGATGAAACTCTTACGGAAGATTTCAGATGATATGCCACCAAAGTGACATTAAACTTAAATAAAACGAATCTTACGTATATCAGTTTCAAGAGGGAAAATGACACTCAAGTTAAATGTACACTCCTGGAAATGGAAAAAAGAACACATTGACACCGGTGTGTCAGACCCACCATACTTGCTCCGGACACTGCGAGAGGGCTGTACAAGCAATGATCACACGCACGGCACAGCGGACACACCAGGAACCGCGGTGTTGGCCGTCGAATGGCGCTAGCTGCGCAGCATTTGTGCACCGCCGCCGTCAGTGTCAGCCAGTTTGCCGTGGCATACGGAGCTCCATCGCAGTCTTTAACACTGGTAGCATGCCGCGACAG
Source organism: Schistocerca nitens (assembly GCF_023898315.1). NCBI lineage: Eukaryota > Metazoa > Arthropoda > Insecta > Orthoptera > Acrididae > Schistocerca > Schistocerca nitens. Next base: position 347,698,496 of record NC_064618.1, on the reverse strand, counting down.
CGTGGACGTGAACCGTATGTGCAGTTGACGGACTTTGAGCGAGGGCGTATAGTGGGCATGCGGGAGGCCGGGTGGACGTACCGCCGAATTGCTCAACACGTGGGGCGTGAGGTCTCCACAGTACATCGATGTTGTCGCCAGTGGTCGGCGGAAGGTGCACGTGCCCGTCGACCTGGGACCGGACCGCAGCGACGCACGGATGCACGCCAAGACCGTAGGATCCTACGCAGTGCCGTAGGGGACCGCACCGCCACTTCCCAGCAAATTACGGACACTGTTGCTCCTGGGGTATCGGCGAGGACCATTCGCAACCGTCTCCATGAAGCTGGGCTACGGTCCCGCACACCGTTAGGCCGTCTTCTGCTCACGCCCCAACATCGTGCAGCCCGCCTCCAGTGGTGTCGCGACAGGCGTGAATGGAGGGACGAATGGAGACGTGTCGTCGTCAGCGATGAGGGTCGCTTCTGCCTTGGTGCCAATGATGGTCGTATGCGTGTTTGGCGCCGTGCAGGTGAGCGCCACAATCAGGACTGCATACGACCGAGGCACACAGGGCCAACACCCGGCATCATGGTGTGGGGAGCGATCTCCTACACTGGCCGTACACCACTGGTGATCGTCGAGGGGACACTGAATAGTGCACGGTACATCCAAACCGTCATCGAACCCATCGTTCTACCATTCCTAGACCGGCAAGGGAACTTGCTGTTCCAACAGGACAATGCACGTCCGCATGTATCCCGTGCCATCCAACGTGCTCTAGAAGGTGTAAGTCAACTACCCTGGCCAGCAAGATCTCCGGATCTGTCCCCCATTGAGCATGTTTGGGACTGGATGAAGCGTCGTCTCACGCGGTCTGCACGTCCGGCACGAACGCTGGTCCTGAGGCGCCAGGTGGAAATGGCATGGCAAGCCGTTCCACAGGACTACATCCAGCATCTCTACGATCGTCTCCATGGGAGAATAGCAGCCTGCATTGCTGCGAAAGGTGGATATACACTGTACTAGTGCCGACATTGTGCATGCTCTGTTGCCTGTGTCTATGTGCCTGTGGTTCTGTCAGTGTGATCATGTGATGTATCTGACCCCAGGAATGTGTCAATAAAGTTTCCCCTTCCTGGGACAACGAATTCACGGTGTTCTTATTTCAATTTCCAGGAGTGTAGATGGCACTTCTACAAGCAGTGTAACAAATACAAAATTTGTACGAATGCATATCCTCTGCTGAAGTCATGTAAACACACTCAGATAATTGCAAACTGAATTACATCAGCACGATATGCCTTGGGAGTATCCTCACCAGTGTGTAACAGCCTGTGTCTTCCAGTTACATACTGCTCACATGCACTGGGAGACAAATGCACGAAATGTGAACACGGTTTTCAAACTACGGAAAATGCTCTCAAAAATGGTAACCGAAGATATCTGAACACACAGTTAAGGTCTGTTCAAAATACTGCAGATTTGAACTAGATAATCTGAGTACATCAAATGTAACATTGCTGCACAGATTGCTCTGCCCATGACCATGGAACAAGATGTAGACTAAACTTACATTTCCCAAGAAAGAATGAAGAAGAAATAAGATTTTCTACCTAGGGATAAAAGTATACGGTAAATTACAGAGTTTAAAAAGATCACTGAAACGAACTTATTTAAAAAGACAAAGTACATGTTACGTAATACATTGTATACGGCGGAGGATTACTTAGATAACACAGATTAGGGGTGTAGTAAAAAATGTAAGACATGATCATAATAATAACCGTAATAACAATAAAAATAAATCTATTATTTCACATTACACTGTCTCATACGTTTATTTCCTGAAAAACTTTACTCCCAGAACTGTGCAATGTATAACATTAACAGCTTATCTTCTTCTGAGCTCAACATCACACTTATTGTAGAGGGATGCTGACTCAGTTTTTAGGCTAGTAAATGAGAAGCAGCTGTTCACAGAATGGAAATGAAACATCATCATTACGGTCTTGAATTCAACTGATAGTGCGTGTAGTGTTACATTGTGAAATAATTTGTGCATGTCGTGTGTAATGTGTTCAGTGACTGGGAGGAAGAAATGAATGAATAATGTAGCACTAGGATTTTATATTATTAAATAACAAAGCCGGATTGTGCACTAGAGGTGATTAGAATGGGAAGATGTTGTCGGCCGTGTATTCGGTAGGTCGCAGACTCCTCATTCCAATCGTCATCTGCCCATTGTGATACAGGTTTTCCGGGGCTTCTCTAAATTACATCAGCAATATGCCAGGATTGTACATACTATAAGGCCATGGCCGACTACCTACCCCGTTCGTGTCAAACTTGACCGGTACGTATGTAAATGCCTACATACAAAAATTGCGCTATTTATATTGTTGTTGAATTGTAATACCTAGACGTGTCGAATATCATTGTAAGCGTGATCTACAAATGATTAAAAATTGCTAAGCCTACTTTTAGTACAACCACGACGATTGCACTCATTCGTACCTGGAGGTGTAAGAGGCTTCGGGTCTTCCCGACACATTGACGTGGTCCGTGATAGGAAAATATACTCTCTCGTTTCCCGGGGAAACCTTTTTCGCAACCGGGATTCGAACTGAGTCTCTTCAGGCTAAACACCGTGGCATTGCAGTGTGTTAACTGCGGCCATGGAGAGTATGCGCTCTTTACTGTGAATCTATGTACCGCTGGTCCAAAGGTTTCTAAAACTGCTTTTGTTCCTGACATACAAGTGACATCGGTGCTGTAACTATGGTAGCAGCTTGAACTAAAAACTGTAAACAACGGATGTTCATTTGGCAAGTCAGTCGTAAGCATGCGTGGGCGTGCGGCCATAGTGCCCCAAGTTGTTGTCACAAACAGCAATGGAGCAAAATCTCTAAATCACCAGTTTAATACATCCTTCAGAATTTCTGAAGGACAGGAAAATGTGTGCTAAGTTTGCATGCCTTGATTCCTGAACAAAAGCAAACAATGTGGGCGCATGCCGCGACTCGATTCTTTTGTGGTTAAAATCGTCTCTGGTGACGAGACATGATGTTATCTATGCGAACCTATCACGAAACAACAAAATGCTGAAATTCAGATCAGTAGTCAACACTCTGACGTCGTAACCAACATTCAAGGCAATGTGGAGCGCGAGTTGAACAACATCCCAAAGAAGTATTTTTCTGACAGTTGCACATTGTTGTATGAGCGTTCTGTCAGTAGCACCCCAGCGGGAGAAGACTAACAAGGGGGGGGGGGGCTACGACGTTTGGAACGCGGATTTAGTGCAAACTTCGTACACTTGTAGTACTCCATGAGGACAACCAAATGTGTAAGCTGTAGCGCGCACTTCTCAAGCGTTATTGAGAAAATCGCGTGAGTGTCAACTTGTCATGACATACAACGAGAATGAATTTGTTCAGATGTAGCAGAACTCTTTTGTTTGCATGGTGAGTGATGGTTCACCGTACTGTCCCCTTGAAGTACAAATTTCCTTTCATTATTCTTCCATTTAATGGCCTTCAGCAAAATTCTCTCCTGATATGGAAGTGCGGTCCTTTTGGTTTCTTGTTTACATATTATACATCTGGTAGGTTGATACAAACCTTTGTGTTGCACTGTCCACCACGTGTTACGAGTATGTTTTTTACAGGTAAAAATCCTTTCTACTAGAAAGCGCACAACTCACTGGTTGTAAAGAATCCCTATATACTCAGTTACGATTCTCAGTAAACCAGTTTTATTGGAAGTAATGTGTTTTACTTCACGGAGTGGCTCTGTCCTTCCCTTGTCTGATAGTAAGCTGCCTCTTTAATTGTATGGTAATGTTTACACTGAGTGTAACGAATCCCTATGTACATGATTATCGTCCCCTTTTCATATATTACTGAAATAATCAGATTTTGCTAATGTGAGAAGATCTTAGGATTTCTCCTCTCTGTGCGTGATGGATTATTAGGGACGAATCGACCCAATTTCGTTTATTAACTTCCCATGCGTCAAATTCAACAATCCTTTGTGATCATTTATTAATTAGTTAAACATCGCATTGTGCAACGGACCTTAGTGAACTAATGTTTCTCCGTGATGTAATGAATCCTTTGTGGAGAGGGAATTATCTGTAAAAAAAAGTTGTGTTGCTGGAACTGATTCCTAGTTGAGTCGCTCTTTTTTGTCGCTCCCCCCCCCCCTCAAATAAATATTGTCATATGTGTTTAATGATTATGAAATTACATTACACAAGGGATCTCTCAAATAGTAACAGTATCCGAGTAATATATTGCCTCTTAGTATGAGACAAGAATCGTAGAGAAATGGTTGCTACTGTATGATCGCACAAAACTAGGGGTTAGACTTTCATTTAATGTTGGCCCGGCACGGACTTTGCTCATACGGTGAACATCGATCCTGTTTACGTAGGAGTAACAGCAGTAAACAATTATATCACGATTGCCCGAGCGACCTTGATAATCAAACAAAGTCCATTCATTATTTTGAAAGAGGCAGCTCCCTCAGCATGTTTTCATTATGTTTTGTGGCACGTCAAAGTTTGGAATTTAGTTACTAGAGAATAAGTGTTTCGTTATGTCAAAGTTAGCTTACGCTCGTGAATATTGATTAGAAAAGACTAGTTCAACTGATAGAGAAAAGTAATCTGTAATTTTGAAAGTGAAGTTAATATGGAATTCGTGCAAGACCGTTCGCATTGTACTGAATTTAGAGAAAGACATGAAAGTAAATTGTAAGGATCGTTAGAAATTAATACTGAATTTAATAACATGCAGATTAACAGAGAACAGTGTAGAGCTGAGTTGGTGTGCGAGGAAAATGTGACAGTGTCATCAACAACTGAAATGTCCACAGCCTCTGGATGAGAGGTTGCGACACAAAGTGTCACCAATCGCACACCTGCTCCTTCTTCACCACCACCGTTTGATGACCAGTCCTATTTAATCAAAACGATATTAGAAAACAAGCGCCAATATCAAAAGAATGATAAGCGTAATAAAAAGACGGAAGAACGACATAAAATTACCGATGAGCTTCAAAATGTCAGAACAATTTTTCAAAAAGACAGAAGAAAATTTTGCAGCACTCGAGCTAATTAACAGACAACAAGGTGATAAGAATGATGCATGATTTACAAAGATTGGCAAACAATTCAAAGAACATAGCGAACATTTCAAGAGATTAGGACTGCAGTTACAAGGGTATGAAGAAAAGATGGCGCTATCGATAAAAAGAACTGGGAAAAAATTAAGAAATCCGAAAACAAAATGAAACACCTAGTTGAGGAACAAACAGCACTTAACGATAATAAATTAGGCAGATTAGATCAGGAGGTGAAGGACACAACTTGCGAGTTGCTTAAGGATACTGATGTCATTCAAGAGTAGAAAGGTGAAGTCACAGATAACATAACACAAGTAAAGAAATTAACAGAGCATTAGTCTTTACGTAGTGATACGGGTTCAGATAGGACTGTTCCTGAAAACTTGAAAGAACTGGATGAAATATTAGTGTGGTCCCAATTTAGAAAAATGCAGGCAGACATCAACCGTCGCTGTCTGAAGCGTTGGCAGAATTGTTTGATGAGAGTCAGCGTAATGTTGGTTCAGCCGAAAGTACGAGGACTGGGGAGACGTTAATGAGTGAAGAAGAGGATAGGAGGAAGAGGAGGAGTTACATCAAATAACCGTCAGACACAGTCTTGCACGCGGCGACCATGTATTGCCACCTGTGTATGTACACTCCGCTGTGCTGGTAGGGATGAGTGATCAGGATCTCAAAGAGGAGGAAATTAGAAAACCTATTGTTTCTGTGCTGTTCCCGAAGAGATGGAATCGTGGGAATCGTGTGCGTCAAAAATTTGGATCCAACAGTTCCAGGATGGACTTCTGAGGTCATGACATGCCGGCTATAAAATCAATAGCATTTGTGAATGTTTTTGAAAAGCGTAAGCCACCATGATGCGAGTGAGTACAGCAAAATGCAGGACTTACAAGATATTTAAAGAGGTGTTTCTACAGGAATTTTGGGCGCAAGAGAAACTGGAACGCATCATTTTGATGATGGAGCTGTATGTCGGATCACAGTTTCACAGTCCAACTCAATACTTTAAAGTAGTGGTCAAAATAAACTAAATCCTAGGTGCCTCGTTTGAGCAGAGAATGCTAATATGGATCTGCCAAAACAAAATTCCTTAACAGGATAAAGAAAGATGTTACGTTGGTCTGTCGTGGAATCAATAATGAAGGAACATTTTTGCATTTGCTTGACGTGTTTGGTCATGATAATGAGGTTGACATCAGAGAACCAGTGCAATTTGTGAAAATGCACTTCGGGCCACCAAAAGAAGGACCACCTAATTCGAACTGTCGAGAGATGCATCGATTGCCTAAAATGGAAATAGATGGGATAGGAACGATACTCGCGGTTCGTGGGCATCAGCGTACAGGCAGATGAGAGACGAAATTACGGAAGATTTTATGATCAGGGAAGAGAGGGTGTGAAAATAATTGAGATATAATCTGGACTCACGCCATAACCAGAGGAATTACGGTGAAAGAAATAATGAGAGGCATGACTGATTGGAATCCTCTGCTACAGAAATCACTACCCTGAGTGCAAGGGAAACAAAGATGCTATATGTTGATATCCAGAAGCTTCGACAAACAATATTAAGCGAAGAAGAAGAGGAAATTAGCATTAGTTACCCAATAGTTAATATAAAATGTAGGAAATTATAATGCATTTTACACTTGGAGTCAGATATCAGTTTGGATAAATGTGCATGTCATGTTTGTGACTGGGAACGACTTTGACCGATTTTCAGAGCGAAAGACACGAATTTTAATAGTGCTGCTCACGGCAAATCTGCCGAAATAAAAGAAAACGTCCACCTTGACTTCAGGTGTCAGTGGCACATATTCAGTACAAACATCAAGATAAGCCACGGGATAACAGTTGAAGCCATATTAGGCCTAGATTTTACGCTCTAGTACGACAACGCTATGCATTTAATAGAAGTGTTATGACTGGAGTTACATGTCAAAAGCGAGCTTGTATCTTACTGATTACACAAGTAAGGATAGATGATCAAATTACATAACTCTGAGAATTGTAGGTCCAGGTGGCGATGAACCGCTAAACATAGGGGATGAGATTACCAAGAAACTTCAGCATATTGAATCTCGAGGTACGAAGAATGGTTTAGGGAGGGTGCTGTGCACAGATTCACGTACTTTTCCTGATGCACCAGGGACGATACGAATGTTCCAATATCAATTTAAAATAAAGGATACCAAAATTGTTTAATCTCTGTTTAGTTTCACTGCTGGGTAAGCAGAAGGTGCAGAAGGAAATATGGGACATGCAGCAAGAAGGTTTTCTTGAAGAAGCAGTCAGCTCGTATAACGACCCTCTACTGTATATTATTAAAACTTACGGTTCTATTCGTTTGGTGTTGGATTTACATCACATCTACACGATCATTGAGACAGAAATCGGTAGGCGAGAAAAATTAGAGGAGTTGCTGCAACGGTCCCATGGTGTGCATGTATTAGCTTCAGTGCACCTGGGCACTACTTAATGGCTGGCTGAACTCCGTCCTGTGTGCCGACAGTACACAGAATTTCTATGTTTTGGATGGTGCTACATGCATAGAACGTTGCCGTTTGGAGTAAAGGTGGAGTCACCTGTCTTGATTAGGGCGCTCGGTTCCAGGATCCCAGAAACACTAACAAGGAACGCTTTGAGTGCGAGGTCACAAGTTCAATCTTTAGTTGGGTTCATTTCAATGTGCTGAGACAGGAAAAATATTAGCTACTAATGACTCACCATCTGCATCACGAAGGCGACAGAAAATAAATGTCTGAGAGGTGCAGAGATTAACCTTCTATGGGGCCTATGTATTACACTTCACATAATGAACATCGTCTACAGTCAAGAAATGTTCAGAACAAATCATAACTTGCACCATGAACACAGAATAAAAAATGGCGCGTCTGTCCTTTAAGGCGTAGCTGTAGATAGTGCGATAGTATGTTTTATAAAAATGGAAAAAACAAACATCCAGAGTCTGAATTTTTCCCGTGGTTCCAGGTGGTATGAATTCCAATGACACGTGTTTCTCAAGAGGGATAGTTTACTCTAAATTAGAATAATGTTCATACGCAGACCAGGAATCAAGCAAAAGCAAGTAATTTTGACCAGCTATTGGCAAAAACACAGTTCATATCATAGTTATAGTTCTCTTACGCGCATTTTCCCACTCTTGCTTGTGATGACGAAAAATTTTCTGTCGCTCTTGCAAGAACATGCACACGAGAAAGAATCATAGGAGGCAGAGCACCTCCAACCTCTCGCAGCACAATAAAGAACTTGCCAGCCAATTTTCCACCTGGATTAACAGTCGGCACAACTTTATACGAATGCGTTAAGGCAATGATGTTACTTGATGTTGACACAACTCTCTTCGTACCTCCAATTTCCATAGCGTCTTTCATATGCATTTAGTCTTTCATATGCATTTAGTCCCGATTGATCAGAATTGAAAACAAATTCCTTACTGAATAATGGGATAAGTTTGTTTATCTCATCTAAAAATTTCCTGCCAATTCCGCAGTTTGTAGTGTATCATCAAGTTGACACTTTATTTGAAATTTCGTCGTCTTACGTCTTCCGGTTCTGTAGCACTGTTTGAAGTTATGTAAGCTCTGAAATCACTGTAATCTATGTGAATGAAATTTGATGCCCATAACATAGTAGTTCATTATCGTGCACATCCTGTAAATTGTATCGAATATCTTTGAAACGTGTAAACAAAAATTTTTGTAACAAGTGCGTCTTGTCCTCCCTTGAAAATACCGCAGTTTTTCTTATGCACTACACGATCATATTGCTGCAGACTTATTCGAAATCTGTTCATAATCGTTTTTTTTTATTTTGCTGCAGATGATCTTCCATGTACGTAATTACGTTTAGTGCCAGCACCTTGGAGACCGATTGTCCATAATTAAGTTTCATTGGAGGCGGGATTTGTGACTTCCTGTCCGACAAGGAAGATGAACTACATGGCTCGACGCCCGTTTCAATATCGTTTTCACTTGTTAAGCATTTATCGTCACCATTATAAAAATGGCTCTGAGCACTATGGGACTTAACATCTGAGGTCATCAGTCACCTAGAACTTTGAACTACTTAAACCTAACTAACCTAAGGACATCACACACATCCATGCCCGAGGCAGAATTCGAACCTGCGACCGTAGCGGTCGTGCGGTTCCAGACTGATGCGCCTAGAACCACTCGGCCACAGCGGCCGGCTCATCATTATACCCCTCACGTAAGGTACACTGTCTGGATAGTTGAGCGTATACAACACCACGTATTCCATTGACCCATCTTGTAGAAACGCTAATATGTCATCTGCCACTTATTTCTCACTCTGCAAAATTCCTTGATTTCCTTTCTGACGAAGTGCCAAATTCGACAATTATTATTGGACACATAATGCAATGTTTGCTTTGTTTATTATTGCCATTGTTCTAATTTGTATCAACACCACTAACACAGTAGCACTGCTGCGAGTTATTCGTCGACAGAGCAGTTCAATTAGTCTCCGTGGCCTCATGCTGTGCTCAACTTTTGGATACCCTCAGTCCCGTCCCCTGCTGGCATTAACAGCTAATATTGTGGTAGCATGGTAGACATTATGCGAAGCGTCGGGTGCCGTGAACATCATTGGCCTTTTGCAACCTCGCACACAAGGGGTTCACTGTAAGGGACAGAGAGCCGTTGTATATCGATGACATACTCGTCGAAGAGAAGACGTTTGAGGAACACAATGTGGTACTGGATCAGTTGTTTAGTGTTTTCAAGGATCACAGAATTACGGTTAACCTAATGTAGTCGGAATTTGGAGGTCGAGAGGTAGGATTCCTGCGGCACGTAATCTCCGCAGATGGTATCCTGCCGGACGCAACAAAACTCGAGGTCATAGAAAACTACGCGTTACCCAGAACCAAGAGGCGAATACGCCCCTTCCTACGGCTAATTAACTTCTATAATATGTTCATAAAAGAGACTGTCACGATTACCAACTTCTGCCTACTGACAGGCGGTGCATGCAGCTGGACAGAAGTAGAGCAGCGAGAGTTTGAACTGGTTAAAGAAGCGTTAGCAAGGGCACCACTTCTGTTCCACGTTGATCTGAGTAAATAATTTTGCATTCTACGAAAGCGTCTCATACTTGTCCCTGGGTACGGCTTTTCCAAGAGGTGGAAGAAGGTGGTGTAATACATAAACAAACAATAACGTTAGGGAGTCATATTTTAAATGACACAGAGGAACTACTAAGTGACGGAACTATAGGCACTGGCATTAGTGTGGGGCTTCACCAAACTTAGATAACTTTTGATCGGAACAATGAGCGAAGACTGGAGTGACCACAGAATTTTAGAATTTCTTGTGAGTGCAAAATTAACATAGAAACGGCTTTCTCAATGGGCAGTATACTTCCAATAATTTATATTTCGCATCGAGTATGTACCAGCAAAAGGACAATGTTGTGGCAGGTTCCTTGTCCGGAGCACCCATTGGGTTAACCAGAGAAAATGATAATGAACTTAAGGAGAGAAGTTTCGATATTCTACACAAGAAGGACGTAACTTTTGAACGGTTTTAGGGACTGCAGTTGTCGATATCGGCCGGGAACAGGACACGGATCCCATCTTCTGAGATGACAAATTAAGATGGCGATATGGCGATGCTGCCAATATCAGAGTATACTATCTGGGTGGAAGTAACGCACTGTTCAGGCAGAATAACCTTGACGACAGCAACTGTTTGGTGTGTGAGCAAGAGGAATTCGTTACAAGCCTGTGTGATGCACTCGCCTGAGTCATGCGCATTTCAGACCAAGCAAATGATTTTACAAACAACGACAATCCATGTGTTTTAACAAATGGAGATGTGCATTAGGAAGGTGTTAAGCAGATGGTGATAACTATGACCCATATTGCACCTTTGTATACCATAGTGTAGAAGGGTTTGCATGTCATCACCACCTCGGATCTTTTCAGCTTTGTCCAAAATTCAGGTAGAGAACGCCAGTGTATTTTAGTTACCGTTGAGCTCACTTCAAAGTTTGTGACTCTCGCCCCACTGAGAAGCGCCATTGGGAGAACAGTAAAAAGAGCTACCGAAAGGCACTCTCTGTTAGTTGGATGAGCGAAAAGAATTTTGATCGGCGATGGATGCTAGTTCCGCTCGCGAACTTGAAGAAGTGTCATGACGAACAAGGGCTCACGCTGTCACCTGGAGTCGTACACAGGTGAGAAGATTATGAGGGAAATCGTAAAATTAGGTCGCGCCTCTACTGCCACAACCGTCACAGGTTCTGGGATAAACAACTAACTAACTTCCAGGTTATAATCAATAATTTGCCTCATGATGCGATAGGATTAGCACTAAAACTGACACTGCTGAATCAGCAGCCCACCGACAGACGAAGTGAGGTAGTGGACTACCCACATGTCCGTCATAAACGTCATCATGACATAGAGAAGTGTGCTCTAGGTCGAACCAAATAAAAGGCTAAGGAACGCCAAGAAAACCAGAAAGGCACCATAAGGCAAATATGGTTTGCAGCAGACAATCGAGAGTTGCTGATGACCAGAAAAGATCACACAAGAAAGTTTAAACTATAGATTCTTTTACATATGTGTTGGTCTGTACAGAATGAGGAAAATAATTCATAACAACACTGTTCAGACTGAGACGCTCAGGAGTCGAAAACCGGAAGGCCGACGATGTATCTCGCATCTCAAGAAATTCAATGTGGCTCAAATTCAAAGATATCGTAGCAACAGCAATTGAGAGATTCATACCTCATAAATTGGTACGAGATGGAACTGATCCCCCATGGTACACAAAACAGGTCCGAACGCTGTTGCAGAGGCAACGGAAAAAGCATGCGAAGTTCAGAAGAACGCGAAATCCCGAAGATTGGCTAAAATTTACAGACGCGCGAAATTTGGCACGAACTTCAATGCGAGATGCCTTTAATAGGTTCCACAACGAAACATTGTCTCGGAATTTGGTAGAAAATCCGAAGAAATTCTGGTCGTATGTAAATTACACAAATGGCAAGACGCAGTCAATAGCTTCGCTGCGCAGTGCCGATGGTACTGTTACCGACGACTGTGCCGCTAAAGCGAAATTATTGAACGCAGTTTTCCGAAATTCCTTCACCATGGAAGATGAATGGAATATTGCAGAATTTGAAACACGAACAGCTGCTAGCATGAGTTTCTTAGAAGTAGGTACCTTAGGGGTTGCGAAGCAAATCAAATCGCTTGATACGGGCAAGTCTTCAGGTCCAGATTGTATACCGATTAGGTTCCTTTCAGATTACACTGATACAATATCTCCCAACTTAGCAATCGTATACAACAGCTCGCTCACCGATATATCTGTACCTATAGATTGGAAAATTGCGCAGGTCGCACCAGTGTTTAAGAAGGGTAGTAGGAGTAATCCATCGAACTACAGACCTATATCATTGACGTCGGTTTGCAGTAGGGTTTTGGAGCATATACTGTATTCAAACATTATGAATCACCTCGAAGGGAACGATCTATTGATACGTAATCAGCATGGTCACAGAAAACACCGTTCTTGTGCAATGCAGCTAGCTCTTTATTCGCAAGAAATAATGGCCGCTATCGACAGGGGATCTCAAGTTGATTCCGTATTTCTAGATTTCCGGAAAGCTTTTGACACTGTTCCTCACAAGCGACTTCTAATCAAGCTGCGGGCTGAAGGGAAGCAGCCTACTCACGCCTTATAAAATTCACATCAGTCTTTCCATTGTGTGCCAGCCAGTCCGCTGTAACTAGCTCTGATGTCATAAATGTTGCGCAATACTTTAAAATGAAGTAAATAACCTGAAACGTTTCTAGCATGTCAGGAGTAATACAAAATCAATATGTGTTGGATATCAGTTCAATAACTTTAACCATTTTCGAAATTTGGATGTTTTTCTGTAAAAAAATGTTGCGCAATACTTTAAAATGAAGTAAATAACCTGAAACGTTTCTAGCATGTCAGGAGTAATACAAAATCAATATGTGTTGGATATCAGTTCAATAACTTTAACCATTTTCGAAATTTGGATGTTTTTCTGTAAAAATCATTGGCGCAACAGAAAAGAGCTAGAAACTTAAAAATTTATATTTAGATTCCTTTTGCATAATAATTTAGTAGAAACAGTATTCTGGACCTCACAAATCACAATTTTAGTTGAAATTCATGATTTTCTGGTGTTTGTCTTAGAAATTAAGGAAGCAAGATAGATTAAGTAGGCGAATAAATAAAGCTATGATGTTTAAATTTAAGTAGAAGGGATACCCGCTATAATCACAAAAATGTGAGAAGTTTCAACAGAATAAGTACAAAACTATAGCTATAGCGTATCTCCAAAGAGCAAGTTCAGAGCTCGTCTACTGCGTGTAGTGTAATTAAATTAATTCTCTCGCCCAAAATATTTGACTTAGCCATGTCAGACTTTTATTGTGATTACTTACTTGTGTGCTGATTGCACAATTAAATTGAAAGCTTCATCGGCCATCAGCAAAGGAAGCAATGAGTTATTCGATAACTTAAAGTGGTGCATTACTAGCCCAGCAGCTAGTTGGGAGAGCAGATTTGATCAGGCTTTCCCTTAGCCGTCCGCACCGCGCCTTTATATGTAACAATGCTGCGCGAGAAGAAGAGAGGCCCCAGTTCTCTCCAGATGCTGATTAGCGCACCACCTCTGCCGGGAGTCGCGTCGCGTCGGTATCATTGCTATAAACAGCCTCGGGTGCCGTAATAAGTTACTCGGGATTCGCGTAACCATGAAATCGTTTTCGAGTGAAGTGTTAGTTCTGGGATGACTTTAATGATCTATCTTTGGTTTGCGTATGTCGCATTTTCACATGCCACCGCAGGACAGACATTCTACCATTATTAGCATGGCGTTTGATGAACATTATCATCAAATTATGGCGAGCATTCACTTAAACATTTAATTTGAACATTTATAGTGGCATCAGCGGATTAGACTCTGAACTGCTCTGGTAGTTGGATTGTGTGGATTCTTTTTGGTCTGTGATTTTAGAGAGAATGGTTTTTGATTATGAATCCCAGACAATCACCTAATTCCTTAGAGCTGTAAGCTGTAGCTATAAATGTATTTCTCAGATGAAGTGGGCACTAGGAATTCTAATTACAGGCTTCACGTTTTGCTAATCACTTTTTGGTTGCCAATATTTTAGTTAGAGAGCCAGTGTTGAGAACGGCAAACAGCATAAATACAAAACATTTATTCTATTATTCCACCTGCCGCCCCACATATGTTGCTAATCGACCGGGAAACAAACTGAGTAAAAGTGAAAGTGATTTTTAAATATTCGGTTTCGGAAGTGAAATGCGACACGCAACTGAGGAATGGAACAGTGGTAGACAGTGTTTCCTGTGCATGTGGACGACGCAATTGGATTAACAACGCATCTGGATTGATGGAGCTGGTGCTGAGTCTAGCTGCAGTACTGGCATCGCGAGAAGTCAGTCTCGCCGCACCGCAGTCATCCGTCGGAGCGACCGGAGCCGCGTCTGCTGTTGCGAGCTACGCCCACAACACAGCAGTTGTCGAGGTGCCGTCTGCAGTTCAACGCGCCGCGTCACATCAGTAATCCTGGTAAGCCGCGCCGGCAACGCCATACGTCGTGCAGAAGGAACTAAGTTAAGTGAAAAGCTGTTAAAACTTTTACTGCTCTAAAAGACTGTCGGAGATGGAACCGCGAAAAGGAAACAGAAGTTAGACCTAAATCAGGACGAATGTCTGTTGAAAAAACTGTAAATCCAGACAACGGTTCAAGTGTAAATATGCATGAAAATAGTAATGTTAAAGTGAAATCCGAACTAGTGTCTCCTGACAGTAGTGTGAAAAATGCAACGATTCAATAGTAGAGACCCCTGTAGTAAAGCAGAAATCAGAAAGTGTTAAGTTATTGGAAGAAAGTTTCTCTGATGAATTAAAAATGAAACAGTCATCAGAGATGGTAGAGTTTAAAAAGGAGAAGTTAGATATGACTGATCAATCAGAAGTTTCATTTAGTTTTGATGATTCTGGTGTTTGAACTAGTTTTTCGTCACCTGAGTGTAATAAAAGCCAGCTAGTGAGCAACCCAAAGATACTGGGGCTATTGATTTAAATGTAATATTACAAGCAATAGCTGCCAGTAACGCTAGAATGACAGATGAGTTAAAATCTGATATAATTGTGGTAAATAACAGGATTTTGGCCAGCCAAATCAATTTTAATAAACGGTTTGAGGCAGTGGACAATAAATTAGAATCCAATAAAGCTGAATTAGAAACTTCCTTCAAGACTGGCTGCAGTAAGTTGAAAGAGGATCTGGACAGTTTAAATTATAAAATTAATTACAACCATGAGGATATTAAGAAAAAGGTTGCTCAACAGTTATCTGAGATGTATAAAAAAAGTAAAATCCGAAGTTGCTGAGGTTCGCAAAGACTTCCCAATGGGAGATGCGAAGCTGGAGCACAAGTTAACAGAAATGATCGAGGCGGAATCTGAACTGTGCTCAGATAGGTTAAATGTGTTAATATAAAAGTAAACATATGTCAAGCAGAAGTAGACGCAATCAAAACTGATACTACTCATATTGTGCAAAGAGTAGATAATGTTGAAATGAGAGTAGAAAATATTAGTACTAACATTGCTAACATTGAGAGTAAAGTAGGTTCAGTAACTTCTGGTAATGGTACTATGCAACAAGTTGTAGCTGCAAACGCCGCTTTTATCGGGTGTCGGCAGTTCTTGCGGTTCGATCCAGATAAAAATATCCACCCGCTAGATTTCTGGAACGATTTTGAAGATGTGATTCCACCAACTTGGTCTGAACGAGAGAAAATCTCATTTATTAGAAGCCATTTAGCGGGTGACGCCATGCGTTGGTCAGCTGATGTTATGTTGAAGTGTAAAACATTAGCGGAATTTAAAACAGCTTTCATTAATGAGTATTGGTCTGGCAATAAGCCAAATGAAGTGTTGAGAGAATTTTGGATTGGAAAACGCTTCAATGCAGGCAAGGAATCTATTAAAGAGTTTGCCAGGTCATGGATCTCACGTTTGTCACATTTGGCCGAAAAGCTAAAACCTGAAATGATAATACTAGGTCTTGAAGCCAAACTGCCATGGTATTGACAAACTAGAATTATATCTGCCCCTAGAGACAATCTGGATCGTTTCATTGAATATTTGGAACGTGTAGAGCGTGTGGCTGCCAATGAGGAGCAAGCATGTAATAACAGAAATGCTAATAACACTAGTAGTAATTCTAAGAACGAGCAGAATGGTAATGTAAACATCAGAACAGTAGATGTTCGCCATCCTAAGAAAGGTAGGAATTGGAGAAATAATTACCAGAACCAACAATGGCATCCAAATGATAGTAATTTTGTTCCTAACAAAAATGTGCAAGTAAACAACAGTGTCGAAAGAAATGCTGTGCCAGTTAACTATAATGCAAATAAAGGTAACAGTAGTAGGCGGGGCTGGAAAACTAGTTCCTGTCTGTGAGGATACTGGCGCTCACCAGGCGGTTGCTTTTCCTAAGCCAGTAATTACAGTAATTAGTATGACAGATCAGAATACTCAAACTGAGGATTCGGATGATGGGTCGGTAGCATCCAATCATGCTGCAGAAATATTAAACCACTCATAGTATTTGATAGATACCGTGTTAGAGACGCTTTCTAAGTGGGAAGAGAAAGAGAAGGTGCAGCAGTGTAACGGTAGGGGAGAGCTACAAAATACTGAATTGTCAGGTGAAGAAGCAGAAGAAATTCATGCTTATATTTACGATGAGGATGATGTGCTCTTATCTAAAGTGCCTGTGCAGGATGTTGATACTGTACTAATAGATTTAGGACAGGAGGTAAGTGAGAATGTAGAGGATAGCCTGTTGGGGTCGATGAACCCAGTAGCTGTCACCAGTTGTCACTGGAGAAGGAACCCGGCGATAATAGTGAAAGTGGTTTAGCTGTAACTAGTGTTATGCCCGGTCTGGAGGCGAAGAATCGCTCAGACTACAGTAATTTGGGTCATGTTCAGCGAACTAAATGTAATGAAGTCGTGCGTGTTTCGATTTGAAATTAATAGACCGACTGGAAAAGGCAGCTGACAATGTAGTTCAGGAAACCCTTACACACTTTAACCTAAATGTAATGAAGACAGATGTCGATCACTTTAGTTGGAGACAAATCCAAAAGGAACTATTGGATGAGTTTGAGGAACCACATGTACAACCTAGAATATGCCACCCTATAATAATAGTGAATATGTTGGGTATCAATGTACGTTGTCTCTTAGACAGTGGAAGTGAGGTGAGTGCGATATCTCAGTCCTTCTTTGATGCATTACCTGGTAAAGACAAGCTTACAGTAATGAGGGTATCAGGACTAAGAATAATTGGTGTTACTGGCAAGGTGTCGAAAACGGTAAAGCAAGAAGCTTTACTGCCCTTTGATATTAATGGTAATTTAATTGATCATCCATGCTTAATTGTAAACAATCTCAGTATCGAGATTTTAATTGGCATAGATTTCTAGTCGAAATATCAGTGTTGCTGACTTTGAAAGAAGCCAGTTAAAATTGGTCTTGCCGATAACCGCAGTAATTACGGTACCTTTTATTGATCAACATGTAGTAACTAATGATGAACCTTGGGAGCTGCCTATACGGGTTCTGAAAAATAGGTGATATTGGGACGAAGGTGTTAATCTTAGTAAAAGTAAGCTAAACACAGAAGAAGAAGTTGCAATTATTTTGGACAAAATAGAAGCTAAATTGCAGGAAATCGATAAAATTTCAGCTAATCAGAAGGAAGAACTGGGACAGGTTTTAAAAAGGCATCATAAGGTATTTTCAAATCGACCTGGCGTGGTCAAAAGTTATGAATGTCAATTAAAGGTGAAACCTTGCCAAGTTTTTTTCAGGAAGCCATACCAAATACATGTAGTTAGGAAGGAGGCGGTTCGAAAGGAGATACAGAGAATGCTAGAGTGGGGTGTGATTGAAAAAGCGGTCAGTGAGTACAATAATCCTCTTTTTGTTGTACCAAAAAGAGACGGGAGTGTCAGATTGGTCTTGGACGCTCGTTGGTTGAATTAAATAGTGGTTAGGGAAAGTGATAGACCGCAGAACATGGACTAGTTATTGCAAAAATTCCGGAGAGTAAAATTCTTAACCTCTATGGACATCACGTGTGGATATTGGAATTTGCCACTGGCGGAAAGTTCAAGGAAATACACAGCTTTCTTGTACGAAGGAGTTTGTTACCAATACCATGTGGTACCTTTCGGACTTAATATCTCTCTTTGTGCCTTCGTACGTGTGATGTGCCATGTTTTAGGACCAGCCTTAAGTAATAAAATAACAGTCTACGTAGATGATCTGTTAATAGCAACTCCTACCTGGGAAGAACACATAGTTTTGTTAGAGGAAGTGTTAGAGGCTATTGAGAGAGGTGGCATGAAACTAAAGGTTGAAAAGACAGAGTGCGTTAAAGAGGAAATAGGTTTATTGGGATATATGATAAGTGGAAAAGGTATTCTGACTGACCCAGGCAAGCTAGCAGTCATTGAAAAATTTGAGGCTCCCAGAAACAAGAAGCAGTTGTGATCGATGTTCGGTCTTTTCGGCTTCTATAGGCGTTTTGTTAGTGATCAGGCTTCTAATGCACCCTGTCTTCACCTCCTGCTGAAAAAGAATACCCCTTGGGGTTGGACAGCAGAATGCCAACAGGCGTTCGAGGTGCTTAAACAATCTTTAATTAATAGTCCTATTTTACATCATCCTGATTTTGAAAAACCATTCTGTATGTCTGTTGATGCTAGTGGCTATGGTATAGCTGTGGAGATATTCCAAGTAGAAATAGAGAACGAACAAGAAGTGCACAAGACTATAACTTTCGCAAGTCGATCTTTACAGGCAGCAGAGAGAAATTATGGCATATCAGAACTGGATGCATTGGCAATTGTATTTGGGGCACAGAAATTTGAGCAGTATCTATTAGGTCACAAGATAATTGTTTACAGTGACCATAAGGCGTTGACCTTTTTAAAGACCTGTAAGTTGAGGAATGCTCGTTTGGTAAGATGGTAATTGTATCTCCAGCAGTTTGACCTTGAGGTTAGATATATTCAAGGGAAAGACAATCTGGTAGCTGATGAGTTATCTAGAAGTGCGGAGCTATGTGATGACGCGGGAATTATAACAACTGACCCAAGTGAAGTACGAATGTTTGCGTTGCACGAAGTAAAGGAAGAAAGTGCATTAAAGAGGGTGATTAAGAACTTGAGACGTGAGCAGAATGCAGATGACCAGCTGAAATTAGTGAAGAGGTATTTAGGAAATGCGAACTATCTTAAGGTTTCGCAATACTATTGTCTGCATAAAGGTATTCTGTTTAGAAGGAAAAATGTAGGAGTTTCAGAGTGGAAGCTGTGCTTTCCCTCACAACATGTAGACTTACTAATCGACTTTGTACACCTGAGGTATGGGCACTACAGGGCAAAGAAGTGCATTGCCAAATTAAAAGAGAAGGTTGTGTTTGACAACATGTACCGCCGTGTTGCCAAGCGTCTACCATCTTGTGTAGTGTGCCAGAAAGTCCGTGCTGCTAACACCAGAATACAAGGGGACGTGCATTCAGTAGAGCCAACTGAAACCCTAGAATTACTACCTTGTGATTTGTTTGGCCATCTTCCTGCTTCGAGAGGTGTGTGCACCCATGTTTTTGTTGTTGTGGATGGATTTAGTAAATATGTTAAGCTATACCGAATTAGAAGAGCAAATGCAAAAACGTTGGTAGAAAAGTTGGAAAAAGATTTCTTCGTGAACATTGGCATTCCGAAGAATTTGCTGTCAATGGGCCTCAATTTACTTCTGATAGATTTAAAGAATGTCTGGATAAGGCTTTCTTTCAGGAGTTCTAGTTCTGCATGGTTCGCAGGAGAGCTTCTGTAAAGTTTGGAAGGTAGGAGACGAGGTACTGGCAGAAGTAAAGCTGTGGGTACCGGGCGTGAGTCGTGCTTCGGTAGCTCAGTTGGTAGAGCACTTGCCCGCGAAAGGCAAAGGTCCCGAGTTCGAGTCTCGGTCGGGCACACAGTTTTAATCTGCCAGGAAGTTTCATATCAGCGCACACTCCGCTGCAGAGTGAAAATCTCATTCTGGAAAGAAATTCATGTTCGTATACCAAGGACCTTTCAGGATCATACGAAAACCACATGCCAATGCATATAGGCTAGAGTATCCTAAGAGTAAAAAGCTATTCGGTCTCAGGAACGTGATCGACCTAAAGAAGTTCATAGGTAGTGAATGAATTCTGTAGGGAGGAGGTTGTTCTGTAACCTCTACACAGTGTGGCAGCTGTGCAGTCCCAGCTGTGTGAGATCTTCTTTCCCATTTCAGGTCTAACTCTATCTTCATCTTTCCTATCCACCAAAGTTTCGACTCCTTCTTTTCAATACAAAAATTTTCCGTCATGGCTATCAAGCCATGAGTTCTGTAACCATTCTATCCACCGATTAGTGAAGAAAGTACCTAATGTGACGAACCTGACAGTCACATAAACAACAGAGAAGAACGATGTAATTAAGATACAAAGGTATTTGAGTAACAAGTATGTGTAGAACCCTGGTAATATTATAAGTACAAAGTTGTTTATTGGAAATGGTCCACCAACAGTAATTTAAAAAGATATACAAATTCGTGTACAAGCAGGATCTGAAGTGGCAATGAAACCTATTGTATGCTGTAGAGCTAACTAATTAATAGTAAAAGAGATTGCTTAGTGTTGTGAAAAATATGCAGATAAGTTGTAAGAATGAACTCACCTTTTGTAGCAAGGACTGGCAGTGTAATAGAATTGAACAGTGTTTGTGGTTGAGACGTGAAGGACACGTCCTTGAAATATTTATAAGGTTGGAGCTGGCCGTTATTTGGTGTAGTGTGTGACAGGACACACCTACACGTATTGAGGTTATGGGTTGGAGGCGTGAATGCGACCATAGGTACCCTTATGTTAGATGAGACAGAGCAGCTCATGGTGTCCTATAGGCTTAAGGAATTTAGCATTATGCTCGGCCATAATTACTTAATGCACTTTAGTGGTAGGTCGAGAGAGACTACCTGTGGTTTCAGCATCCAATCAAGTGGAAATGGATTGCAACGTGAGCAAAATGATCAGCTGCAATACACTATAGATATGAAATAAATGTGCTATCCTATGCGTTAAATGTTAATAGAGTGAGTGTTAAATAAGTACATACACTACCAACATAATTCAGTAACATAATGGCAGACGTGAAACATTATTTATAGCTCAGCATAAATACACTTCGATGAAGTAAGTACATAATAGCAGATGTGGAACTGACACAGCAGCAGAGGACCGA
This sequence comes from Schistocerca nitens, assembly GCF_023898315.1. Classification (NCBI taxonomy): domain Eukaryota; kingdom Metazoa; phylum Arthropoda; class Insecta; order Orthoptera; family Acrididae; genus Schistocerca; species Schistocerca nitens. Next base: position 347,676,969 of record NC_064618.1, on the reverse strand, counting down.
TAAGTGGATTTAGTAGTCAACTAAACGTAGTGTGTTTTGAACACTCAGAATTGTACTATTACCACAAGTTACTCACATGTACAAAGAGGCTGAGAAGACAACTGCTTATCAAATATACTCATACTATCTCTAAGAATAAGGTAATCGAAGATGAGTCAGTTAAGTAAATAAAATACAGATTTGTCAGGAATGTACCGAGCATCGGTTCAGTGTTCCGGCCCAGAAAGAATAAATTGAGATTAAATAGGATTTATGATTGTATGCCTTGAGCATAAATTTTCTCTAGTATGTGACTAACGGCGTTTTGAGCCATTTGTTTACCGATTTTATGACAGTTAAGTAACCGCGAGAGTAAAATTGAAAAAGTTCTGTTGACTTTGTTCTAGTAACATATTGGAAGACAAAATGTATGTATCCCCATTTCATTGTGACCCACCCTTAGATATTAAGTGAACAGAGTCTGAGGCACTCTTTTTGTTTGTTCTACAGGACAACCCAGATAATGGCAGCCTGGTAGCTGCATGAAAGCGTGGAGTGACTTGGACACAACTCACAGTGACCCCTCCCCTTTCCCCATGTAATTTAGAGTGAACGTGAAGGACACACACCATAGCAACTTCCCCTCCTCTACACTTGTGAATGGAAGTGTAGAACGCCAGCCAAAGCGGCTACAACCACGTGTGTAAAAATGAAATTGTCATGATATGCTAAGATATAATTATCTGTTTACGTACCATGAATAACTCTATTATTTTCTTTGAATTTGTGTATGTAAAAAATATTTACAGACAATTTAATGGATTTAAGATTCTCATAATATTACATATTTTTATGTGTTTGTCTGTCTAAGGCAATATGTATGCCAAAGTGTTTTGTTGATTTTGCTTAAATTTTGAGTGAACATGACAGCAATTTAAATAATTGAAGTAGGTAATAAGTTTTCTTTTAATATTTCTATATGTTTACATTTAAATTTTCATTTTCATAGTGACTTAAGCTGTACTCTTGCTTCCCTTTTTGTAATTAATTTTTTTTTCATTTACATTTAAAAAATTAAGTAGAGGGTGATGTAGGGAAGCAGCCAACTCACGCCTTATAAAATTCACATCAGTCTTTCCCTTGTGTGCCAGGCAGTCCACTGTAACTAGCTCTGATGTCATAAATGTTGCGCAATACTTTAAAATGAAATAAATAAACTGAAACGTTTCTAGCATGTCAGGAGTAATACAAAATCAATATGTGTTGGATATCAGTTCAATAACTTTAACCATTTTCGAAATTTGGATGTTTTTCTGTAAAAATCATTGGCGCAACAGAAAAGAGCTAGAAACTTAAAAATTTATATTTAGATTCCTTTTGCATAATAATTTAGTAGAAACAGTATTCTGGACCTCACAAATCACAATTTTAGTTGAAATTCATGATTTTCTGGTGTTTGTCTTAGAAATTAAGGAAGCAAGATAGATTAAGTAGGCGAATAAATAAAGCTATGATGTTTTAATTTAAGTAGAAGGGATACCCGCTATAATCACAAAAATGTGAGAAGTTTCAACAGAATAAGTACAAAACTATAGCTATAGCGTATCTCCAAAGAGCAAGTTCAGAGCTCGTCTACTGCGTGTAACGTAATTAAATTAATTCTCTCGCCCAAAATATTTGACTTAGCCATGTCAGACTTTTATTGTGATTACTTACTTGTGTGCTGATTGCACAATTAAATTGAAAGCTTCATCGGCCATCAGCAAAGGAAGCAATGAGTTATTCGATAACTTAAAGTGGTGCATTACTAGCCCAGCAGCTAGTCGGGAGAGCAGATTTGATCAGGCGTTCCCTTAGCCGTCCGCACCGCGCCTTTATATGTAACAATGCTGCGCGAGAGGAAGAGAGGCCCCAGTAATGAACTATCTTTGGTTTGCGTATGTCGTATTTTCACATGCCACCGCAGGACAGACATTCTACCATTATTAGCATGGCGTTTGATGAACATTATCATCAAATTATGGCGAGCATTCACTTAAACATTTAATTTGAACATTTATAGTAGCATCAGCGCATTAGACTCTGAACTTCTCTGGTAGTTGGATTGTGTGGATCCTTTTTGGTCTGTGACTTTCAGAATATAGTGAACATTTTAGAGAGAATGGTTTTTGATTATGAATCCCAGACAATCTCCTAATTCCTCAGAGCTATAAGCTGTAGCTATAAATGTATTTCTCAGATGAAGTGGGCACTAGGAATTGTAATTACAGGCTTCACGTTTTGCTAATCACTTTCTGGTTGCCAATATTTTAGTTAGAGAGCCAGTGTTGAGAACGGCAAACAGCATAAATACAAAACATTTATTCTATTATTCCACCCACCGCCCCACATGGCCTATGGGGTATCGTCTCAGTTGTGTGACTGGATTCGTGATTTCCTGTCAGGAAGGTCGCAGTTCGTGGTAATGGACGGCAAATCATCGAGTAAAACTGAAGTGATATCAGGTGTTCCCCGGGGAAGCGTCCTGGGACCTCTGCTGTTCCTGATCTATATAAATGACCTGGGTGACAATCTGAGCAGTTCTCTTAGGCTATTCGCAGATGATGCTGTAATTTACTGTCTAGTAAGGTCATACGAAGATCATTATCTGTTGCAAAGCGATTGAGAAAAGATTGCTGTATGGTGTGGCAGGTGGCAGTTGACGCTAAATAACGAAAAGTGTGAGATGATCCACATGAGTTCCAAAAGAAATCCGTTGGAATTCTATTACTCGATAAATAGTATAATTCTCAAGGCTGTCAATTCAACTAAGTACCTGGGTGTTAAAATTACGAACAACTTCAGTTGGAAAGACCACATACATAATACTGTGGGGAAGGCGAGCCAAAGGTTGCGTTTCATTGGCAGGACACATAGAGGGTGCAACAAGTCAACTAAAGAGACAGCTTACACTACAGTCGTTCGTCCTCTGTTAGAATATTGCTGCGCTGTGTGGGATCCTTACCAGGTGGGATTGACGGAGGACATCGAAAAGGTGCAAAAAAGGGCAGCTCGTTTTGTATTATCACGTAATAGGGGAGAGAGTGTGGCAGATATGATACGTGAGTTGGGATGGGAGTCATTACAGCAAAGACGTTTTTCGTCGCGGCTAGATCTATTTACGAAATTTCAGTCACCAACTTTCTCTTCCAAATGAGAAAATATTTTGTTGAGCCCAACCTACATAGGTAGTAATGATCATCAAAATAAAATAAGACAAATCAGAGCTCCAACAGAAAGGTTTAGGTGTTCGTTTTTCCCGCGCGCTGTTCGGGAGTGGAATGGTAGAGAGATAGTATGATTGTGGTTCGATGAACCCTCTGCCAAGCATTTAAATGTGAATTGCAGAGTAATCATGTAGATGTATATGTAGATTTGAGAGAACAAAGAACCAGACTCACAACCATAGGCGAGTGGACAAGGAAGAATAAATAAAAATTATGTTGCGGACGTTGTTATGAATTGCATGTGAACGATTTCTTGATATGATTTAAACCAATGACACTGTGTTGGAAGATGACAGTGGTGAAAGAATCGAACGAAACACCGAATAAATTTGCCCTAAAAGGATGATTTGTGTGTTATAATTTTGATATTGAGTGCTAGTACCAGAAAGCACGGTGTGGTAACTGCCTGTAGCGATGGAGCACTGAGCCCTTCATATTTTGCCAGACATGAAGGAGCAATGAGCCCATGAGGATTTTTTTAAACTGTTTTTGAGTAGGCCAGTAGTATAAGGCACTGAGTGATGATCTAGGGAATGACAGATTACTAAGACGCCATACCATGTACAGATAGTTGAATCCTCCCAACCAAAGGTGCAGGATTTGCTTCTGTATTTCGTGTATACTCTTCGTAGGGGATGCGACTGTTGTAACTAACCTGTTTCTATGGGTTATTACGTTAAGAGTGGGAATGGAAATGCTTATTCATTGTGAAATTAACGTGAGAAGATTAGGGTCGCCACCGACTCTACTACAACTAATCAAAGGTTTGGCCGAGTCGGAAAATAAATTAATTTGATCACAGACCAAAACTCATGAAAATACGTACGTCGTGATATCGCTCATAGGGGATGCGATGTAAGTAATAATATTTCCCGTGCACTGTCCACGAGAATAAACCATTTAACATAAAATAATACATGCATGAACACTGTGCAGAAGATCAGCTCCCAGCAACACACCTGAAAATAAGACTTAATCTAAAGCATTTGTTTTAAAATAAAAGGAGAAACTACTCACTGGACCTGTGCGTAAGGAAACGCGTTGGATGTGCTAACAGGAAAGCAGGAGGTGAGTGGCTTAGGTGGAAAAACGTAACCTCGGAATGCAAGAGAAAATTGTGTATAAAATCCTTTATTCCTAAGATATGGATGTGAGGCATCAACAATGTTCAACCACAGGCCGGCCGGAGTGGCCGTGCGGTTCTAGGCGCTGCAGTCTGGAATCGAGCGACCGCTACGGTCGCAGGTTCGAATCCTGCCTCTGGCATGGATGTGTGTGATGTCCTTAGGTTAGTTAGGTTTAATTAGTTCTAAGTTCTAGGCGACTGATGACCTCAGAAGTTAAGTCGCATAGTGCTCAGAGCCATTTGAACCATTTTGTTCAACCACGTGGTCGGCTCCCCACGGACGAAAGATACATAAAGCAAGGAAAATTTACGAGAAGGCAAAGCTATTAATGTTTAGAAAAATGAAAGCTCATACAGGCACAGCTGAAGGCAAACAGACATTCATACAGAAGCGACTGCTCACTTCTTATCGACACCCTTGTGTGGCGCTCTTCCGGTGGATCCAAGTCTGCTATAGAAATTTACTAAAAGAAAAATCTGCCAAAGTTTAGCATTCCTTGCTGTGACAAGGCAAACCAATCTTTCAGAGTTGAAAAGCGAGACCAAAAGCTAACAGCCCTCCCCTCGCCAAGTAACAACGCGCCACGCGGTCAGTCTAACTCACCCTTCTTCGACTGGAGCACAGCTGTGGACGCTTCCCGTACCGGCGGCAGACTGCCTCCCGCTTCTTCTACAGCCCCTTCCACGCTCCGCATGGCCCGGAAAACCCAAAGATGCCATTTCCGCCACCAACCTAACGCAGCTGGATTTCTCACAAGTAGCGAAAACCTCTTTGCCTACTTGACCACTACGAGAGTTGGCTATTCTGTACAACTGCTGCTGAATCTGTACGACTATCGCAGACTTTCTGCAGCAGACTACGCCACCGTCTAGCAACGTGACTCACAACCACATTCATTCAAGCACACCACTATGATAATTATGAGAAAAGAGAAACAAGGGAGGAAAGAGAAATACTAGTGAAAACAGGCTACCGGACTAATGAAAGGTGGCTACAGGACCCTTTCACTGTTATCTGGAAGAAGTCCGTTATTGTGATATTAAGTACCCTGCCGCAAGAAAAGTACTACCCATGAACGTGATAATTTGGTGAAATGTATTCTAAATTTTAAAAAATTGAAGTAAGGTGATATCAAAAATTCGGGTACAGAAACTAGGCTGTGGAAATGTTTTGCAGTTGCAATGCGTTCCATAATGTACTGGTTTTTTTTTTTTTTTTGTTTTCATATGCTGTCTACCATACGTTATGCTTGTGTGTCTTGTCTATGTGTTTCAGAATAATTATTCAATAAGTAGAATGACCAACTGTTTTCAGGATTCGAGGATTGTAAAGAAGAGGAAATATCTGTAAGAGAGCAGCAAACCCTTCATGATAACAGGGAAGTATATTTGCACATGCTACCACTGCAGTAGTTAGCTGTAAGATGTGTCAATAATTAAAGCATTCTTTATGCTCCGTTAAGTAGAGAGGTTTGCCTTTAAAATCTGCCAGTACCTCAGAAAATTTCGACATCAATTGCATGTGACGCACTTAAAATATTAACTGCGTGTCCACTAACTACTGACCAATTGCTATGTACTAATTTCTCACTGACTTCAAGTGACAAATAAAATATCAGGAATTTTAAAAGCTTAATTGATATCCAATCATCACATGTGATGTCCTATTTCAACATTAATTATTAATTTGTTTGTGCATTTGTTAAAAGTCCGAGAAACTTGTGTTTAGTCTTTTCACATTCTAGAGGCCATAGAGCCCAGATATATTTGTAACTTACTGAGCTTATTGCGTGAATATTTTGCAGCTTTTTGAAGGCCTAAGGGCCACAATATTTTGTTAGCCGTTTATTAACTGAGCCTAATCGAGCCATAATATTTAATGAAATTTCTGTTATTAGTAGTTTTATTAAGCGAGGATATAGGGTGTCATCGTTACTATGTAAATTTCATTTTTGAATGTCTAATATTCCTATGTAAAACTGTTTGAGGACAATAAAATCGACGCGAGGAATGCGACCCTTATGAGACGGCAAGATGTACACCTGACTGTGAAGGCAGCTGTCCGGGGAGAACGTGCGACCTTGATACACTGGTAAGACGAGGGCGCACACCCTGCTAAGTGACTCCTGCTGGTTCGTGCCCGCTGCAACCCCAGGCTAGTGCAGTACACCAGCTCGACCAGTTGCTAACCTCAGGCAACCCAAACCATTCACTGAGGACGCTCCCACAGGATATTACGCTCAGCTGACTGCATTAAGACAACCATGGCGTCAGCTGATGGTCTGTTCATGAAGCGGCCGTGCAGAGAACTTGAAGTCCGCGTCTCCGACATTAATTATCAAGGAGGCCGTAATTCCGTCTGATTCATCAATGAACCTATGTGGGAGTAGTGTGCAAGGAACTGTCTATGCAATCATTACTGTGATACCCACAAGGTCATGCTAAACATATCACCAACACTCATCTGAAAATTGCTGTGAAACCTTACTTAGTTACTCCCTTATACTTTCAGTCATGTAATACAAATGCATTATGTTGTAGTTTCAGAAAACGTCATATTTATTCGTTGCTTGCATTTGAGCGTGGACATTATTATGACACTCTCCAAAACATCAATTTGTTTGTGTGTGTCAAGGACATAACCTTTTACTGTTGTCACTAATTATTTAATGATTGGTCAGACTTAAGGCAGAAAATTCGTAAACTTCTTTGTAATAGACATTGCGTGGAGCGTGAGAAGGAACCAGTTGTCGTGAGAAGGCTACAGACATGTATTTTTATGCTAGCCAGCCCATAATCAAGATAGAGGAGATACACCATCAGTGTTGCTGTAAATTGTGTGCATTTGTAACTTAATGTTATCTTATTAATCAAAGTCGATCAATAGTGCATCGATTTGTGTGTATTTGTAATCTTAAGATATTTTACTTAGGGGCCTCTCCTATAACTGTGCTACTAATGTGTTTGTTTCTGTCAATGCGTAATGTCACAATTACAACACGTGTTTCCCAATATGTCCATCAATCTGTTTATACAATGACAAGTGTTTATGTACGAGAGTCTGTCAGTTGTTTTAAATATTCATGATGTTTTATTTGCATTTACGCATTCGGTATAGAGTCATGATTATGTTTCTTGAGAACATACAAACTTGTACTTCCACATAATCATAAGACAACACAAGTGAGTTTGCTTTTGCCATGTATGGTTGTCAGGTACAGATGCTTCCATTAATTTCAATGTATTTCCATGGATTTTGTTACTCACTGTGATAAACAATGTAGCGATACATGTTTTTCACGGAATAAATCATTTGGTATTGCGATATAGTAAGAATAGGTGTACAAACAAACTGTTAAATTGATTTCGAGTATGTGTGGGTTTTCAAACACAAGGCATCCATGTGTATGAGATTATCAAGGCACTATAAAACTAATTATTAATTAGTATTATCTGGTGTTTCTCCTTTTATTGTATGTATTCCAAATAAATGTATCCTTGTACACATGAGTGATTGTGAGGAGGTGAGTTTGTGTACTTTAGTGTTGTTACCTTGGCACCAGGTTAGCCTTTTCACCCAGCTGAGAAACATCAGTCAATGATCATAACAATAAAAAGTAATGCCCATAGCATAAAAAAAATGTGTCTGATGAACTTATGCTACAGCTTAATCTCAGCACAAATTTCATCGGCACCCACTTTGGAAATGATGAAGAGGTGATGTTGCAGTTTATGCCCAAACTGTCATGCAGCCTAATTGATAATGTAACATGCACATCCCAATAGTCAGTACAGTCAATTCTTTAATGCTACATGAGACCTGCAAACAGTATTCACTGCTGCCAATGATTTCACAGCTAATTACTTCTTCTTCTCCTTTTCTGTTATTATGGTGGCTTCTTTTAGCTGGCTCGTGACTGGAATATTAATTTAGAGTGTCCAAGTCATCATAAAACTGTTTGGCGCTGCAAGCAGCCACCGAGCTGATACCAGACAGATATGTAACTCCGTCCCGTCTCCGTGTGGTAGGTGTGTAGGAGGAGGGCCTGTGTGCCGTAAAACAGCATTCTGTGAGATTATGCAAGGAATCGTTTTGATGAGAGAGAGATCCGAAAGCCAGATGAAGCACTCAGAACTTGACCATGGGAATGGCTGTTGTCCATGGCTAAGCCATGAATGAATGTTCATTTCAAGCTGAGTAACGGATACTGTGATTGGCTAACAATAATAATTTCAGCAGTAGGCAATTTTTCAGGACATATCCACGTGCAAGAAATTTTCCTCGACATATCTATGTGCAAGCTATTTGGTTGGCTGGTGTTGGAAAGCTGTCATGTAGTGGGAGAGATTTCACGTCTTCATTCCTGTGACACACCATTATTGATTACACAAGACAAAATCCGTAAGAATAGGAATTTGCTAAACTTGTTTATAAATTTAGTATTGTAAGAATTCGCAAGAACTGCAGATACGAGCCGGTGAGATTTCTATGATGGCAGAGCTAGTTTCAGAGTGTGGAGTCAAATAACACTGGCTGCTGGGAGACTGGAGTGCACTTGATGGTAGGGGCCTGGAGAGGACGGTTGCAGTAGAGATGTTGAAGAGAACACTTGCTCCATGTCGTTGCAGAGAATTGCAGAGAGGGGTGTCTCTGACTTAGAGCAATGTACACAGATAGAGTTGGACTCGCTGCCTGCAGCCATTGCTGCCGCATCTTCCACACCCACAGCAGTATAACCAAGGGGTGGAATAACTGAGACCAGAGGGTATACGACGCCAGTTAGAAGATGTGGTAAGGTCTTATGGGAGAAAACTGCAGAGGACATCGGTCCCTAAGGCTACACACTACTTAATCTACACTCATGCTCATAAATTAAGGATAATGCTGATACATGGTGAAAGAACGCTCTGGTGGGCGGTTTGCGGGTTTAAATCACCTCGGGGTATGACCATGCGGTGCATTTGACCTGCGGTCATCGCATGGTGGCGCTGGCAACAGTCCACATACGTAGAGGTGTGTTGGTGCACGTCAGAATACGGTGCAGCGAGTAAGTGTGCAGACGTTTTCAGACGTGTTTATGATGACTGTGTGTTGAAAAAGGCTCAAAGAACACACGTTTATGACATGAGGGGTAGAATATTAGGGCGACTGGAGGCTGGTCAAACACAGGAGGCCGTAGTACGGGCCCCCTGTATGCCACAAAGTGTGATCTCAAGATTATGGCAACGATGCCAGCAGACAGGAAACGTGTCCAGGCGCTACAGTACGGGACTCCACAGTGTATAACACCACAAGAAGACCGATATCTCACCATCAGTGCCCGCAGACGGCCACAGAGTACTGGAAGTAGCCTTGCTCAGGACCTTACCGCAGCCACTGGAACAGTTGTCTCCAGACACACAGTCTACAGACAACTGAATAGACATGGTTTATTCGCCCAGAGACCTGCAAGGTGCATTCCACTGACCCCTGGTCACAGGAGAAGCCGTAAAGCCCGGTGTCAAGAACACAGTACATGGTCATTGGAACAGTGGTCCCAGGTTATGTTCACGGACGAGTCCAGGTATAGTCTGAACAGTGATACTCGCTGGGTTTTCATCTGGCGTGAACCATGAACCAGATACCAACCCCCTAAATGCCCTTGAAAGGGACCTGTATGGAGGTCGTGGTTTGATGGTGTGGGTTGGGATTATGATTGGTGCACGTACACCCCTGCATGTCTTTGACAGAGGAACTGTAACAGGTCAGGTGTATCGGGACGTCATTTTGCACCAGTATGCCCGCCTTTTCAGAGGTGCAGTGGGTCCCACCTTCCTCCTGTTCTCCAGACCTAAACCCCATCGAGCACGTCTGGGATGCTCTCGGTCTGCACGTCTTCAAACCCCTAGGACTCTTCAGGAGCTCCGACAGGCACTGGTGCAAGAATGGGAGGCTATACCGCAGCAGCTGCTCAACCACCTGATCCAGAGTATGCCAACCCGCTGTGCAGCCTGTGTACGTGTGCATGGTGATCATATCCCATATCGATGTCGGGGTACATGCGCAGGAAACAGTGGCGTTTTATAGCACATCTGTTTCGGGACGGTTTTCTCAACTTATCACCAATACCGTGGACTTACAGATCTGGGTCGTGTGTGTTCCCTATGTGCCTATGCTATTAGTGCCAGTTTTGTGTAGTGCCACGTTGTGTGGCACCACATTCTGCAATCATCCTTAATTTATGAGCATAAGTGTAACTTGAACTACGTTACACTATGGACAACACACACACTCGTGCCCGAGGGAGAACTCGAACCTTCGACGGGGGGAGCCGCACGGACAAAGGCGCCTTAGACTGCGCGGCTACCCCGCAAGGCGATGCTAGTTAATTTACGTTTGGATTTAACTGACAGATTTAACATTTACAGTGACAGTTCATACCCGTCATGCATTTTGGCGAGTCTATCAAGCAATAACCATTTTCACAGTCACTGGCCGTATCCACTACATAGTTTCATGTTACACTTTCAAGAGTCCACGCACCTGTGCCAACACTTCGTTCATTTGGTAACTCTTTATATGTTTGATTCAATGAGTAAATCATTTGTATGACGTCTCATGGTAATAGCCCAAATTCTTAGAGTGACTTCCCTTTTGTAGGTAAATGAGCCTCTTCATTAATACATCTATGTGAGCTGGGGTACACGTCCTTTTATGTTTCATTGGGCCAGCCCTAGTAGCTTTCATTCAGTAATATGTTACACTTTGTGCAACATTGTTTCTCTTAAATTTGCTTCCTTTCCCTGTAGGCTGGCGGAGATCAGACTGTTTCTAGTATCTCAGGGATTTGCTAAACAGCTCAACTGCCGCTGCAGATAGGTTTCAGTGATGGATCTGCCTGCATCAGGACTGAGACAAGGTTCAAAGGTACATCAGCCTGCAGTAGGTAAGGCTCAGAGGTACATCCATTTGCGTTAAACCCAAACAGGGTGTGGAGCTACACACACAAACACACACACACACACACACACAAAATAGTGCAACTGGGCTAAGGGTTTACATTTCGATAAGCCTGTCCCTCGAATTTTTTTTCCATCTGTTACATACACGTTATACCTTTAGAGTATACAAAAAGCTTTGACAGCTGTATTTAATAAGTGTTCTGTTGTATTAACATATGAGAAGGTAGAAGGGGATGTTGTTGTTGTAGATGGTCATGGATCGAGATTTTGTAATAATCAGTAAGCACAGAGCTGTATTTAAAATAGCGTAACTCAGCACACTGACATACAATGTTTTAACTAATATTTAATGCTGTACACATCCACCACAATTCATTTGTTTTTTTTGTTTTTTTAGTGTATGTAAGGCGTGGTTTTGACAGCTACCATTGTGTTAGTGACAGTTTTCCCGTATAGACGAAGAGAAAGAACAAGAAAAAGAAGAAGTGCTTCTGCAACCACTTTCTAGATACTCTGGCTGGGTAGGGAATTTGAATCACTGTTGTCTGCAAGGAATTCAACCGATACCTGGTGCAGTAAGAAATAAGAAAACAAATATCCCAGTACAAATTCCGTATTACTATTTGCATATACATTTCTACAAAGGAAAGTATTCTTTCTTTATATTTGTTTGACATAGTTTTCAATTCATCCTGCTTAATTTTTAACTTATAATTTAAATCTCCCAATAGGATCGTGTATTCTTTTTCCAACCAGAACATAAAACGAAAAATACAATGAATTATATTATGTACCAGTATCTATTTTTTCCCGGTAAACTATTTGCTATATCCTTTGAACAATTAACCCGGCACCCTCTCGTAACTCTTTTAGCCGAAAGCACATGAGAATCTTAATTTTACCTTTTATTTTCTGTATTGCACTATTGTTAAATGATTGCATGGCTTCTTGCGTCTAGGTTAGTAACACTTCTCCTCTACATTCTATTGAAATTTCCATATAGAACATTACGTTTACAAATTTTGCAAACGATCTATTACTAAATGTAGTTTTTCCATCGGTTTTTAACTCTGCAAACGGCTAGATGCATAATATGCAGCCCACCACATTTATATATATAATGTAATTATCCTCTTTCAGCAGATCCAAATGACAATGGATGTTTATAAACTAATATCTGGTGTGCCCTTTAATATAATAAACATCCTTGAATCCATCATTTTCTTCCAGTGCTCCAACATACGATCACTTTCCAATGGTATTTTAGTAAATGCAGATATTTTGATTTCCCAGTCGTATCCACTTTTCCATACACTGTGTTTAAAGTAGTTTGTAAGCCTTCCTTGCACAGCTGTAGTTTACTTTCTTCCTAGCGGCAACTGCTTTTACCAAATACTCCAGCTCCTACTTTTTGTCTTCGGTTTCTTACAATTTCCAATTGCCATTTCCATCCAAATAGCTTATTATTGGCACTTTAAGAAGTAACCAATTTAATAGGGGATAATTTAAGTCAGTGTGATGTATTGCATCTTTTTCTTAAGACCTGTGGCATAATATTATTCCTGGGAACCAAAAGTTTTTTTTCAGTCTACTTTTGATAGTATTGTGGACAGCTATGTCTTAGGTTGTGAGAAAAGTGTTTCCCCAGGTTTAATACAACACCTGTCCTATTTCCACATAATTTACAAGTAAGTAATTCAAACCATAGGTGAACGGCAAATAATTTATAATGTTTTCTCAGTCTTGATGGTCTGGAATGTCTGTACACCTGTCAATTTCCATGTTTTCTTACTGCCCCAAGAGCCAAATTATAGAATACTGTTAAACACAACACAGAAATTGTCGTGTATGTTATCCACTAACTTACATCTTATCGAAACGACTGGTATAGAGTAAGTACAGTACCTTTTAAATACTGTTTCTTAGTGTCTAATACACTTACACAGTCTTCCACAAGGTCAAACACACCGTCCATTTTGAACTTGTATGTTTTTGTTTCCAGTCTGGTGATAAGATGTTTATCAGTCAAAGAAACCGAAATGTTTCTCGTAGTTGCATGTCTGGACACTTCATAAAACTAATAAAATGGTTAACAATAACTTTGTTCTCTCCTAGACTTGTGTTATGATATATGAATTTGTTGCAAACTTTTACTCTACGACTGGAAATCATCCACACTGAACGGCCTATTGCAACTGTCTTGTCGTGGTTGCATCTGCTGGGAAAGTTATGGTGATATCATTTTTTGCTGTTCATGGAATGGTTTATCAGTATGTTCGACCTGCACACACATTTATATATATGCAATAGTTCAGGGATGTGCTGAAAGTTTTGCAAGTACACACAGGCTGCGAAAGATCACGTATCCACGAAGCATGCTCCAATGCTACGCACTATTCCCCAATCTGAAGAAACACTCTCGTGCGGACATTTTACATCATCAGAAGCTATAATGAAGACTGTGGAGGCGATCCTGAAGATCTTGTAAAAAAATTGTTCTTACAGACACTGGCAGAGACGCTACAACATGTATATCACATCCAGAGGAGACTATTTTAGGAAGGACCATCAAAATTATGATGGTGAGTGAAATGATGTTGTCAAAACAAAAAAAGAAAAGAAAAGATGATTCTCCATTGAACAGCCCTTCATTACCTTCACAATTTCCATTTGGTAATATTACAATGATTTATAGACACTCTAACATGATGACCATAATTAGACTGTGACTTTTTCCTTGGACAACAGGTACAACATTAAAGGGCAATGATTTTTAGCGTCAAAACATATGCGAGCTGGGTACATCTGTAGATTTCGTCCACTTATTAGAGTTCCATCTACTAGGATGTTGCTGAATCCATTCAAAAATCTGACCTGAAGCTCGTATATGTTTTTTTATTTTATTTTGTTTACTTCTGTTGTTTCACACAGTTGCCTGGGTAGGACATGATATATTTGCTTGGAAGTGGCATCTCATATATAAAAAGACATCAAGTCTGATACTTAAGTAAATATGAACATCCTTCCCCATGTAAGTGTCTTTGGGTGGATAGTAACAGTACGTGTACAAAACGCTCGCAGGTTGTTTGTCGAAATACTCTAGTATGATTACAGATCTCTGATTGGGAGTGAAGAAAACTGGATCTAGTGCATAAATAAAGCTGAGTGTGTTATTATTTATCAAAATACCGGATGGTTATAATTAAATTCTCCCTATTTAACATCTTATAACACGAAAACTAATTACCCTACAAGGACCCAACGTGGTAGTATTAATGTTAAGAACACAGGGAAGAGAAATAATGCAGAAACAACTCAATTGAATCGCTTGTAACGTGCTGCTACGGTATATCACATCATTACATACCGGTACCATTACTGCTACAAAAGGGGCTCAGTATGGTGCCCATTAGTGTCCAGAAGAGTCTGAAAGCGCAGGAGTGCATTCTGCACACCAAAAAGAAGCATGTACGTAGGTATGCTGGCTATCTCTCTTCATATGCTGCGCTTCAGATCAGCGCATGTGTGAATCTTCCCCTGGTACTCCCTGTTCGTTAGGTAGCCCCACAACCAGAAATCACAGGGAGTGAGATCAGGTGACGTGCCCGCAAGCATTTGGAAACGATCGGCTACTAATTCGATCGTTTCCTAATGTTTTTCGGAGAAGAAAGTGAATTTCATGAGCGATGTGCGGGTATGACAAGCTGGCGAAGCATATCGCAGTAGCGTTGGCCAGTCATGCTGCACGTCTCTGGTCCTTGAGTGATAACCTGTTCAAAAAAGAATGGACCAATGATGAACGCAGCCGTGAAGCCACACTGTACGGTGACACGTTCACCATACAGAGGAAAGTCATGCACAGTGACTGGAGGTGAAGATCCTCACACTCGGCAATTCTGTGTGTTCACCTCACCGGCCAGAGAAAAACGACCTACGTCTGTTCATAAGATGGCCCACGGTCAGCCCTCATCAACTTCAATCCTTGCGAGAAAGTGGAGAGCGAAGTCAACATATCGTTATGTGTCCTGTGGTGCAAGCTGCTGTACGATACGGATATCGTACGGATACCATTTGAGAATGGTTTGAAGCACTTTGGAGTGGCCGAGCGGTTCTAGGCGCTACAGTCTGGAACCGCGCGACCTTTACGGTTGCAGGTTCGAATCCTGCCTCGGGCATGGGTTTGTGTGATGTCCTTAGGATAGATAGGTTTAAGTAGTTCTAAGTTCTAGGGGACTGATGACCTCAGAAGTTAAGTCCCATAGTGCTCAGAGCCATTTGAACCATTTGAAGCACCTTCCGTATGGTGCACCACAGGATGTTCAACCGTCGTGTCACAGCACTCGCACTGTCTGCCGATCTGGTATTGCGCGCAGCGTTGTCCGCCATAGCAACAGCGATTCTATCAACCACCTGTTGTGCAACCGGTCGTCAGTCTCTTCCCGGAGTGATGCCCAGTTCTCCAGTTGATTCAAACTTCTTCATCATGTTCCGCACAGCAGGTGGAGAGAGGACCGTTCCGTAATCCTTTCAGCCGACTGCAGCTGTAGCATTACTGTTGTTTTGATAATAGAAGTTCCCCAATAATGCTCTGCTCCTTTTATCCAAGCTCATGTTGACACGTTCACAAGTGCAGTGCGACTGGTCAGGTGTGTGAGAATATGAATCACGATGCCTAATCAGGGCACGTGGAGCCCGTAGTTGGAACTGGACGCTGTGACGCATGGAAATCATGCACCCCATACTCTGGACGTTAATGCTGCCTAATTGGGTACTCGTACTCTAATTAGTTTCCGTGTTATAACGCGTTAAATAGGGAAGTTTAATTTAACCACCTGGTACATAATATTTTGAGTACAGCTCATAAGTGTCGTAGCTTATTTGTTCTATAGGAGAAAAAAGAAATGGACTTGGATCACATATTGTGTAAGTAGGCTGTTTAGGTTTTCTTATTGGTAACGCCACGTAGCGCTCTATATGAAAATCACTGCCTGTGCTGTGTGCAGTCTGTGGCTAGTTTGCATTGTTGTCTGCCATTGTAGTGTTGGACAGTTGCATGTGAACAGCGAGTAGCGTTGCGCAGTTGGAGGTGAGCCACCAGCAGTGGTGAATGTGGGGAGAGAGATGGCGGAATTTTGAGAGCAGACGATCTGGACGTGTCTCATTAAGAAAGAGTAAATTTGTAAGACTGGATGTCATGAACTGATATATATAATATGACTTTTGAACAATATTAAGGTAAATACATTGTTTGTTCTCTATCAAAATCTTTCTTTTGCTAACTGTGCCTATCGGTAGTTAGTGCCTTTAGTAGTTTGAATCTTTTATTTAGCTGGCAGTAGTGGCGCTCACTGTATTTCAGTAGTTCGAGTAACGAAGATTTTTGTGAGGTAAGTGATTTGTGAAATGTATAGGTCAATGTTAGTTAGGGCCATTCTTTTGTAGGGATTTTTGAAAGTCAGATTGTGTTGCCCTAAAAATATTGTGTGTGAGTTTAAGCACAGTCATTTATAATTGTGCAAAGGGGACGTTTCATATGGCGACCCTGCCAGGATACCTCACTGGAATCTTCTGATTTTTTCTTGTAGTTTGTGTAATTAGTGTAGCTTTTGCTTATTGCTAGTGCGTAATTGTAGAGAGAATCTCCTTTGTAGTTGCAGTCTTTCATTGTTGTACAGTAAAACAGTTTAGATTTGCACCAAGTATTTCGCAGCTGCGCTTGCGATTAACTAGATATTATTTTCAGTGCTATGTTAATGTGTTGTCTTATTTTTGCTCTTCAAATTGTGTTTTTCTGTGTTATCGTGTGAAATATTGTGACAATTATGGCGTGTGAAAAACGTAATACTAGGCTCCAAAGTAAACTGAGAAATGACAGTTAAGACGAAAGCAGTGTGTTAGCGCCACCATGTAATGAATTAACTAATGTTCAACATAGTAATTTGGTAATTGTGCATAGGGAAATGGAGTTTGTGGCAAACAATGATGTAGACAGTGAAACAATTAGTGAACAGGGAAGCATTATCGATCGATCGGTCAGCAACAGCCCGCCTCAGGAATCGGGATTGACAGGACACAATCTTGCAAATACTGCAGATTCAGGTTTTGGGTCCTCTTCGTTTTCTCAAATAAGTCAAGACACATTTTCTGCTTGTCAAAATGTGAATGTTGCCGGTGGAACTTCACTGCCGAAAAGCACTGAGGAACATGTTTCAGACACCAGTGCATTGTTATTACAGTTAATGCAACAAATGGGACAAAGGCTACAAAAGTTAGACACAATGGAACAAAATCTTCAAAAGTTAGACACAATGGAACAAAATCTTCAAAAGTTAGACACAATGGAACAACACCACAGACAAACACAGCAACAGTTAGACGCAATGGAACAATAGCTTCAAAAGTTAGACTCAGTGGAACATACACTTGAACAAACACGTGAAGATTTAACTACTGTGGTACATAAAATGGAATCGAAATGTCAAAAAGTCTGTAATGACGTAAAAACACAAATTTGTGAGCATTTTCAACCTATTTTTTCGCGGCATGAAAATACATTACAGAATCACGAAGCAGCCATAAAAGAACTGCAAACTATTGTTCATGAAAATCACGACACCTTGCAAGCTAAAATTGACTCAGTTGCATCTACCGTTTTGGTTACGCAACTTGCAAAAACTCAGGAAAACTTAAAGGACACAGTAGATACGATTTCAACACAAATGGACACTCTGAAACTTGGTTCAGAAAAACACACTGAGGAAATAAGTACACTATCGGAGAAAGTAGCCGAACTTTCGGATCAGTTCACTAACTTATCTGCAAAGGTAGATGATGATCTGAATGACACAAGACCTGTAGCCATCACTGACACAGAAGAGTATGAACAAATTAAGAAATTCAAACAAAATCAGAATCAAATTAATACGCAACACAAAAGAGAAATCCGGGAAGTACAAGATCGGTTGCCACAAGTGATACACAAATTACATATTTCAGAGGACACGCACGCTCCAACATGGGAAGAGGGACTTAGAAATACGGAAAAGCCACAAAATAATAACACAGGGCATTTCGGAAATTATGAAAGAAATTGGCAAGGTGCACCGAATTTTGAGATGGAACCGCCGACACGACGTAACAATGACCGATATGCTACTCGCTGACACGATGATTTTGATTATAAGCTGTTCGTTACTACACGTAAATTCAAAACATTTAAGAATTCTGGCAACGACATTCAGCGACAAGCGTGGCTCCATCAATTCTCTCATTGTTTTCCTCCCAAATGGTCATTAGAGCACAGATTAGAATTTATGTGTGGCTACTTAGAGAATGAACCAGCTGAAAGAATGTGATCGGTCATTCACGATTGTCACAGTGAAGGAGAATTTTATTATGCCTTCCTCTCAGCATATTGGTCTCAAGCTACACAAGACTGAGCAAAACATAGCATCATAATGATGAAACATTTCGAACAATCTGAATTTTCCAGTCTTGTGAAATATTTTGAAGACATGTTGCAAAAGAATCAGTACTTGTCAAACCCATACAGCCCCTCAGAACTCATCCGCATTTGCTTAATCAAATTGCCTGAACATTTACGACACATTATTTTGGCAGGACGTTGCAAAGACGACATTGAAGCTTTTCAGGGACTCTTGCAAGAATTAGAAATTGACACTGACAATCGCGGAATGCGAAAACAGGAACACAACAATTACAGGTCACATCCGTCGCAATTCCGCGATGAAAAAAATAATAACTGGACACGACAAGGCTATTCTCACAACACAAATCGTGACCAAAACAGACACCACCCGTATGACAACCGTTGGCAGAGTAGTAATAATTACAGGGAAAGATCACCTCTCCGAGGTAGTGACTATCACAGAGACAATCAGAGAAACAGACAGTATAGGAACCAAAATAATTATTATCAAGGGAGACAGAATAGACGCAATGGTCCAGTGCGCAGTTACGATTCAGGGAGAAATTCTCCACCACGTGACCGACAAGAAAGAAACTATGGAATCTACCGACATGACGACAGACGTTATGATCGTAATGATAAACCTGAATTGCATCAGAACTGGTGGGATTCAAACAGGGCAGGGCCCTCTTGACAAGGTGAATTTGTAGAAGTTAGGTCTCCTAATCCCAATAACGGCGCATGCCAACAAAGAGATAGCAGACAATGACTTGCACCGCAGGCAGCCACGTGCGCTGGCTGGCTCATAGAAAAATAACATAGACGCTAACCTTGAGAAAAATTTGAACATTCTGTACCGATGTACCATATTCCACATGATAATTGCGTTGAAGTTGAAACGCTGCGTACTAGGAAGAGTAAAGGTTTACACCACATTTCACATGTAAAACCGTTTATTGAAAGATAATCCGCTTTTTAACTTTGTCTTTGCCATAAAACTTTTCACTTCACATTTCTAGTATATGCTTTGTCGGACTTGAGAAACTGTTACCATGCAACCATGTTTGAAGTTAAATATCCAGTCAAGAACCAA
Source organism: Schistocerca nitens (assembly GCF_023898315.1). Classification (NCBI taxonomy): domain Eukaryota; kingdom Metazoa; phylum Arthropoda; class Insecta; order Orthoptera; family Acrididae; genus Schistocerca; species Schistocerca nitens. The sequence goes on along the minus strand of NC_064618.1, from coordinate 347,657,134 downwards.
GAAAACTTATTTAAACAGAAATTACGAATGCATTGTTATAGTGAACAAGCTACATTCACTATGATGAGGAATACTGTTATCCTCAAATATAATTTGCGTTAATAATATGTTATTTACTTTGTAAAGATGTTTAGACATTATTAATTCTGTTTCAATGCTCATATGTGAAATTAATGTTTCGAAAGCTATTCTCATTATTTTACATATTTACTTATGTCATAATTCCTGTAACACTGATGTATATGTTTATTTCTATTCTTTTGTAAAGCCTGTATTACTACAAATGTTATCATGCTTTTAATGATGTTTTCTGTATCTCTGTAATTGTATTCTCATGTCATAAAATTGTAATTGACACCAGTTTATCAAATGAAGTAACTTGTAAGCATTCACCTCACTGCACACGTTTCTGTTGGTCATAGTACATGCACAATATGTGAAAAAAAAAGAGGACTGTTAGTGTTTGCACATTTGTTAATATATCAGCAAGGGACTGGATAATAGCATTGCTGGTTCTAAGGACATTTCAAAAAAAATTTTTGTGAGTGCACAGGTGGTGGTTCATGGACATGCTATATTCTCTGCAAGACTCTTCAATGGTGATTGTGCACCTGCACAGTCACAGCAGATGGCTGCTAGCCATCTCTACAACGACTGCAGTGGGTCTGCACCTCTGGTGGCCCACCAATACCATACTCTCTACCAAGACTATAGTGGGTCTGCTCTTTGATAACCTACCTACCAATATTCTTCAAAACTTCGAATGACTCTGCTGTGGGTTTGCTCTGTTGTGGCCCATTACCTGTCTACATGTCAAGAGTCAACACTGTCTTTCCGTTGGAAGGACAACACTACTTCTTCAAGATTGCATGGAAATCCACTACTTCCATGTGCATTTTCTTTTACTGCTCAGACTTTGAGAAAAACACTGCTATTTTACTGTGATGAACGATCAGGACTGTCTTTATGGATTGTGAGAAAATTTTAGCTTTTGACCAACATTGTATCAATAAGTGTGTGCATTTGATTTCTTTGTTATTGTAATTGTGAAAATTTTTTTAGCAAATATGTATTGGCCAATGCCCAAAACAATTTGTAAAATTTTTTGTGGGGAGAATGGGGGCTATGTAAGTAGGCTGTTTAGGTTTTCTTATTGGTAACGCCACGTAGCGCTCTGTATGAAAATCACTGGCTGTGCTGTGTGCAGTCTGTGGCTAGTTTGCATTGTTGTCTGCCATTGTAATGTTGGGCAGCTGCATGTGAACAGCGCGTAGCGTTGCGCAGTTGGAGGTGAGCCGCCAGCAGTGGTGGATGTGGGGAGAGAGATGGCGGAATTTTGAGAGCGGACGATCTGGACGTGTCTCATTAAGAAAGAGTAAATTTGTAAGACTGGATGTCATGAACTGATATATATAATATGACTTTTGAACAATATTAAGGTAAATACATTGTTTGTTCTCTATCAAAATCTTTCTTTTGCTAACTGTGACTATCAGTAGTTAGTGCCTTCAGTAGTTTGAATCTTTTATTTAGCTGGAAGTAGTGGCGCTCGCTGTATTGCAGTAGTTCGAGTAACGAAGATTTTTGGAGGTAAGTGATTTGTGAAATGTATAGGTTAATGTTAGTCAGGGCCATTCTTTTGTAGAGATTTTTGAAAGTCAGATTGTGTTGCGCTAAAAATATTGTGTGTCAGTTTAAGCACAATCATGTATAATTGTTCAAAGGGGGCGTTTCAATTGAAATTACTACTTCTAAACTCAAATTACATGATTAACTCGTTGTCGCTGTGCTGTGAAACCTTGAATATATCATCCAGTAGAAATGGTTCAAGTGGCTCTAAGCACTATGGGACAACATCTGAGGTCACCAGTCCCCTAGAACTTAGAACTACTTAAACCTAACCAACCTAAGGACACCACACAAATTCATGCCGAGGCAGGACTCCAACCTGCGACCGTAGCAGCAGCGCAGCTCCGAAGTGAAGCGTGTAGAATCGCTCGGCCACAGCGGCCGGCCATCCAGCAGATACATCTACATCTACAATTACATGGATAATCTGGCAGAGGGTTCATCGAACCACCTTAAAATAAATCTCTTTTATTCCACTCTCGAACAGCGCGCGAAAAAATGGAACACCTATATTTTTACCGGGTGAGCTCTAATTTCCCTTATTTTATTATGATGATCGTTTGTCCGCACGTAGGTCGGCGACAGCAAAATATTTTCGCATTCGGAGGAGAAAGTTGGTGACTGACATTTCGTGAGAAAATTCCGTCCCAGCGAGAAACGCTTTACTTTTAATGGTGTCCATCTTAAATCCTGTATGAAGTCCGTGACATTCTCTCCCCTATTTTGCGATAATACAAGGCCTGCAGCTCTTCGTTGAACTTGCTCGATGTACTCCGTTAATACTATCGGTAAGGATTCCATGTCATACAGCAATGTTACAGAACTGGACGGACAAGCGTAGTGTAGACAGTTTCTTTAGTAGATCTGTTACATATTTATGTGTTCTGCCAATAAAACGCAGCCTTTGGTTTGCCTTCCCCACAATATTTTCTAAGTGCTTTTTTTTTAAATTTACATAGTTCTTAACTGTAATTCCTAGCTACTTAGTCGAATTTACGACTGTAGATTAGACTGATTTATCGTGTAACCGAATTTTAACGGATTACTTTTAGTATTCATGTGGATAACGCCACACTGTTCATTATTTAAGGTCAACTGCCAATTTTTGCACCATTCAGATATGTTTCCTAAATCGTTTTGCAATTTGTATTGATCTTCTGAAACCTCCACTAAATGAACCCCAACGCCCCCCCTCCCTCCCAATGTAATTGCTACGTAGTAAGAGTGTATATAGTTTAAAGTATGTAACTGTAAATAACAAGTTCTTGATTCGTGTTCATTGACAATGCTAGAAGATAGGAGTAATTGTTTCAAACAAGTAAATTGTTTCACACTTTTCTTTTAAATTTCATGCAATTTTATACGTAGCATATTGCTGCCAAAGCCTTGTGCGCCACTTGCAGCGTGGTTTAACATAATCTGCTACACACAGGTCTGGAGGGACACAGAAACGATCCTAAATAAATAGGCCATGCAGTATGAAATCTATTTCACTTGGTTTTTTTAACTTCCCACCATTTTAACACTATGATGTCATAATGACAGGTATGTTTTGAGTATGGAAGTAATTGGGTCACAATCACAGCATTAAGGACTACATGGTGAGTTAATTGGGTAATAAATAATAGTAACAAGGATGATAAAGTATTTGATATATCCACTATGATGTCACAGTGATAGGTATGTTTTGATTATGGCAGTAATTGGGTCACAATCACAGCATTAATGACTATATGGTAAGTTAATTGGGTAATAAATTATAGTATCAAGGATAATAAAGTATTTGATGTTGGTCCCAGAAACTTGGCAACCATGCAGGCTGCACTCATATTGATCCACCAATAGAAGAACAGTCCGCAGTATGATACATATGGTAACTGGCCTAGAAGGGATGGAAAGGGGGCTTGTGGTGGGGGTTGTGGTGGGAAGGGGGGATTGGGAGGGGGAGGGTGTGGGGGACGGGGTGGAGTTTCCACAATAACGTAGGCTGTGCGAGTATTGTCACTGTTCTGTCACTGCCAACACTTCATGGGACACTGTGTAAAGGTCTGAAATTTAACCCAGACTATAGTAGTAAAATCTTATAATCAGGTAGCATGCGTTATTTTGGGTTCGCGCCCTTGTCGGAGACATATTGGTGATTGAAATTTACTCCACCTAAACGAATAGAGCTGGTTGTCTACAAGTTAAAGGCCACTGCACGACAGTGCATTACGGTCGTCGGCCACTTTTTAAATTTTTTGATTTCTCTTCTATTTCTTTCCTAAACGTTGTATCTTTATTTCTGAAACTATAATTCTTCACGCTTAAAAGATAGGAAAAAGGTATTCCCTTCTTCTTTCTGGCCCGGTGAGTACAATTAAAACTCCAACAGTATCGTTTGTCCTCGTTGAATTGTATATTGTTTAGCTCGTTAAGGCAAAGCAAGAAAGATAATTGAAATGTTTTGGAATCTCTCATAAGGTTTTCTGACGTACTTCTGTCACTAACTCAAGTGTTGCTGTTGCAGGTAAAACTGAAAATTCACTATGTCCAGGTTGGCTGTGGTTATCGAGTGGTGAGTGGAATGAGCCATGTACCAAGCATTATGAGCAATGTGTCAGTCCAGCTGGAGAATGACATTTACGTGTATGGTGGTTGGACTAGCTCTGTAAGGCCAATTTGAACCTTATCCATGGACAAGTTGCACTTTGGACAGACAAAAATGCATGCATGTGCGAGTGCATCCTGTAATTGACACTTTCCACAGAGAGGATATGGTCTTAGACTGATGTTGTGTAACACCTCTTGTTGCTACAGAATGAATCCAACCAGGTGGATATGACATCTACGGGCAGGAATTTTTGAAGAACATTCCAGCAAAGTCTGTTGACTAACTCCTGTGAAACGGATGTGTCATTAGTGCTGAAATACTTGTAATAGTGGAGAGATTTATTTCCCATGTAACATGCCAAATGAAATATATCTGCACATAACGCGGTGAAGATTCTGTTTCAGAAATTAAAAAAAACTGGCGAACACATCTCGAGTGGTACAGAGGCGTAGGGTACGGTGGCAGTATAAGTGACAATATTACACAAAAATATATCGTTTATTTTTCCGCCTCACTTGCACATTTTTCTTTTTTTTACGAAATGACTAGGTTTGGATTACACTCGATTATCTTCAGATCTTAAATGAAACAACAAGTTTACTGTTACCAGTCACCGTTTTATTTATTTCCACGACGCGTTTCAAAGGTTTAAAACTCCATCATCGGGTGGATTTACATTAGCTAGTATTACATTTGTGTGTGTATTGTGTTACGATTTTTTGGAGGAACTTGTGGCACTGCCTAGTGGAGAAACAAGATACTATGTCAGAACATGATTTTGGATTTCTTCTGACAACAAATTAAACTGATATCTAATAATAAACGTAAATAAGTAAACTAGAGTACCTCCAGTGGTCACAGGTTCCTTTCGCTGTCGTAACACATCACAAGTATACTGTGACATTTGTAAACAAATATGGCGTCTGGAATCTGCTGGGTGCAAGGTTCGTATAGCAGAAGAGAAGACATAATCGCAAAGTGCAAAGAATATACATCGTAACAACATTATTACAGAATAATTGTTTAAAGCATTTTCAAGTGTTTGTTTTGGGGCGTCGAATATACGTGTGTGTACCTCAGGTGGCATATAAATCCAACTTTGACAAGTTAAAACAGCTCAACATTCGTACTTGTTTATACAATCAGGCGAAATGTCAAAATGGCTTAAAACTCATACTTGTTAATAACAATAAGGTGACATATTAGAGACCCGAAGCACAACAATCATACTGGCTGCAGCAGCAAAATCCTACGTAGGTGACATTATTTGACTGGGATTAATAGACTGATGTGAAAGGCTGGAGGCAGAAGGAGAGGAAGAGAGAGAGAAAGTGAGAGAAAGAGAGAGAGGGAGAGAGAGAGGGAGAGGGTAGAAAGAGTGATCATATGAGGGCATACATTTACATGGCAAGAGGTCTTAAGATTACATGTTACATATATTAGCTGCCTAAATGTTGGGGTAATACATTGGTTAATACTATAAAATATGCAGACAGATATACAATTTGTACCAGTAGTTGATGTACATACAGTTTCAAGCTGACAAGGGGTACAAGTTGTTGGTGTGATGAATTATCTGTAAATGATGTTTAAGAATGTAGGCAGTTGCTGAAAACAGATACGATACTATTGTAAATATTGTCATTTTTGTCATTTAAGATGTATTCCGGTTGTTTCGTTTGGTGTTTGTATATTTGGACTGTTTGGAGGATGTGTAGTTTTCTGCCTTTTCGTTGGATGTGTAGGATGCTAATACTTGTGTTGTTAACCTGATGTTTTGTTTCAGGCAGGTGGGTAGCTATGGCTGATGTGTAGTAAAAACCCAAATACGCACTTTCTATTATTTTACAGTAAGTAGAAAATTACTATGCATAACTGTTGACACTGCCTACCACATAGGTAAATTCAACAGTTATCTACAATATTTTTCTATTTGTTGTAGAACAACAGAAAATACATCTTAGCTTTTTTTTACTTTTCTTCAGATCTAAAGATGATAGAGTGCCACCAGAAGTAGTCACACCGTAAAAATATGGAACTAAGACGGAAAATAAACAATATAAATTTGTTTTTAAATATCAGCACAATTTTTGCGACGATTATGGTCACTATAGTGAGGTAACAACATTATTAAAATGCTTTTTGCCATTTAGCTGACACGAAATCTGTGGACTGGTTCTTTTAAGAAGGAAACATCTCCCGTTTTTGTCAGCCTGAATTAATGTTTAAGTGAATTCTTTTCGAAAGGACCTTAAACTCTCAACTTTTCTTTAGCTTCCAGGTATATTAATTCGTCCCAGACCCAATTTCATTTAACACATGTGCATCTATTGCGGTCCTGTGGAATGTGCACTCCAACTCGCGTCGGCAGTGAAGTCTGAAATCGTTTAGTGCCCAGACTACGGTTCTATCGTCTCCTCCAGATTTTAAATGCGCGGTATGTGATAGACCGATGGCCTCCCTTCCTAGCTAGTAATAGTAATCGCAGGCACCGATGGATCGATTTATTCTGGTAGTACCGATATCTGTCGAGTCAGCGCTATTCGCAGAAGTTGGCGTGAAGCAACGGGGAAACAGAATAGTGGGACACTCGTGTAGCAACAAGCAACACCTCTTACGGAAGAAGCGACCGAGCTAGAGTGGTAATTAATCCAATCACCCAGGAAGCTTTGCACACACACAGGTGGGTATAGTTCCTCTATCTCTGTTACGCATTCCCTCTGTCGATCAAGAAGCATCAGACATTTTTTCCTTCGTTTAGCTTTAACATTAATATGTGCATATAATGAACTGCCACTTCTGTAATTGTAAAACTATTCATACATTCACAGTGAAAGCTTAATGTATGGTGGAACAGTATATTGTTCACTTAACTATTTTATCGTTTCAGTGATTGCCAGTTTCTGTACGTCATTAGGTTCTTCTTAAAAAAATGCGATCACAAAACATCGCAAGCGGATTTTTTTTCCGGAAGACTTTACTGACAATCTGTCTAAAAATTATTCAGGCAGACTATCTTCTGTAAGCGTGAATAATCGTAATGCAGAGAGACAGTGACTTCGACTGTGCAGTGTTGAATAACTATGAAACACACAAAAATATCAATAGTGTCGTGAAATAGCCTACTGATACTTTCATAGTTTGACACTTTTCATTCTCTTCAAAATGTCTACAAAATATCACCTAATTTGAACGTGATACATATTAATTCACAAAAACTTACTATTGTGGAGTTCAATGGAGAATTAGAGCGCTAACATAAAAGAAAATGACAAACTGATGTTCAGTTATTCATTTATTAATGAACATTCAGGAACTTAACTGTTAACATCGGTATGTTTCCGTTGTCGATCAGATTGAAACTGTGCTGTTAGAAACGTCCAATTATGGTCACTAACACACCTAATTTTGTTCATCTTTTATGCAGATTCCTAGTTACGGGGATTCATACTTATCAGTTCATAGGTCTAAATGCTCAGCATCCAAATGCTTCAGTTTTTAAGAAATACACTGCACTTGAAGGTAGGCTTTCCATTTATGACAATTGTATTGACTTTGTTGCCCAATGCACTAGGTAAAGCCGAACGGCTGGTCATCCACGTTCGAAACTGGTTTTGGTTACAACCGCCGCGAGCGATCAAGGGAAGTTACGACGGAACAATTGATTCCTACAGCGCGTGACTTGACTTGTTTTCGTTTAGATCACGGTAACCTAGCGGCCACCTTAATACTATAGTCGCGCCGGAGACATGTGACACAGCGATTTTCTATGTTGTCCGCAGCTCATTGTCTAGTGACTAGAGCTGCTGCCTGTGAATCGGGGCTCACCGGTTCGATTCCCGACCGGGTCGGGGTTTTTCTCCGTCCGAGAACTGAGTGTGTTGTCCTGATCATGTCATTCGGAAAAGTGGAGAGACTGGTCAATTAAGACTGGGAATTTGTATTGGGGCTGATAACAACGGGGTACCCCACAAAGTATCTTCATTTGCTTTTGCCATACCGTCACCGATACTAGTTGTCCAGACGTGAAGTCGCGTATCATAGTTCATCTTTACAGGTCAATATTTCACCATTTTTTGAACGTGGCTGTAGTTACGGAGTTCAAAAGTTTGTCCAAACTGTGTGCTCTGGTTGAGAATGGTCACTCACGCGACCATTGATGTTACCATCTGTTTTTATTTCGATAGATAAGTTGCTTACATCCTTGTTTAATCAAATATAAATGATAAAACACTGAAGAGTACTGCTTTCCTAATCAATATTGCATGGGAACTGAAGGCCTATATAGAGGGATGTCAAGAACCGCTGGTACGTAATCTAATATCTGGATGAGACTGTAAACAGACTGCAAGGGGAAAGGGACGCAAAAAAGAGGAAGATTTTAAGTGTGGTAGAGCACGGGACATATAAACCAGGAGGTAATGTTACGCGTGTTAAGTGGACGTGCCCTATCCATTTGAAGTTTAGTTGCTTGGACACTGCTGACATAACATATGGCTCCGAAACTAATTTTATATTGGTTTAACTGTTTTATTAGTGAGGTTCATTTACAGGTACTGCAGTGTTTGGTTAACAAATTGCAGTTATTCACATTCGCCGCAGTATAAGCTTCTCCTTTTCATTAATTTTGTGTGGATGTTGTAACACATTGCACATTCAAGTAGTCCAGTAATTAAGTGTACCCTATTTTCTCTCGTTGTTAAAGATCGAAAACAAATTCACGTGGCTACTGCAGGGTTTACGTAGCGAGAGCATGAGTACGAACCAACTGAATTTTTGGAGAAAAAGTGGGGATTTGTAGGAAAAAATACACGCGCAATGAACTTAGCAGAGTTTTAATTTCTGCGTTTCCCTCGTCTTGATTCTCGTCCATATCCATACAGCTGCTGAAATCAGGACGAAAGGATACAGAAAAAATGGAAGAAACCTACTGCAGACTTTCAGCTAGGGTCCAGTGCACATAGTCCTTGAAAAGAAAGTAATATTTCAGGATTCTGCACTTTCTAACTTATCCATCGCTTGATGTTAGGAAGAACTGCGCTCAGAGTTGGTAAAATGGTTATTAAAACATAAGTCTCTTCGTCGTTCCTGCGGGCCGCTTTTGTCTGACCTTGCCCTGCACTAAGCTGCCCTGCTGTCATACTGATGCAGGCAAATTTTAAAGAGTGGGGCACTTCTTGCCTTCCAGTCGCCATAATATTGACGAAGTTCTCTGAATAGTAACTTTTGACTAGGAGCGATTGTTATGCATCCGATCTTTCAACGTTGTTCACCTAATGATGCGGCTTAAAGCCGCGAAACCTGTCGTATTTTGATAAACTTTACCAGCTGTGAGCGTAGTTTTTCCCAACATTTGCCTTTCAACAGATGCGGCTGCCCTAAATATAAAATAGTTCATCGATCGCTGTTTTTGCAGACTTAAGATTACATAACGCATTCACCGACTGACAAATTGGACGTGAGCGTGTTTAAACCGACCGACCAATTTTCCCTGTCAGGATGTCTAACGGGTACGATCAGTCGACCTGCCCAACCTCCCCCACTCCTGCCCCCACTCCACCCAACAAATTGTCTGTGTAGCACTGTCGTGCCAATTTCCTGGCAAAAAGTTAGACTTAAGTTGCCGTGCGCGGTCTTAATGCTATTCTAATATACATAAGCACGGGAGGTGGACGAAGCTTTGACAGTTTCTGGAGTTGATACTGCAGTTGTCGGTGGGACATGTCGTGCGAGAAATACAGCAATACAGATACAAGAAATGACTCATTTTTTAACGAATACTTAATGGTTTAGTGTGGCACGTGGAGGGGAAAAATCCGTCGACCTTCTATATTTCTGCGTGTAGGGTTGTCAGGTACTTCCTAGAAAAGAAATTTAAAAATCAAATTACCGACATTCAGTGGAAGTTAATTCATAACGTACTTATTTCATTGTTGTGTTAATAAAAGTCCAGCCTATATATAAGCCCTTTGCTATGGGCAAAGTGTAAAACTTCTTTCTACCGTTACCTATCTTACCTGTTACGTTTATTAGACTACGTGTGCGCATAGCCATGTGTATGTAGTCTGTTTCGAATTTAAGTTTCTGAAACTTAGAGGTCATCTTTTTGCTACTTATATAAATTTACATGAACGTCTCTAGTTTTATTGTTTGGTTGTACTGTATTTTCTCAATCAACTATAATTCATATTGCAGGTTTCAGTAATTATCTCGGATGATAACTGGGGACACAACAGCACTAAATCTTAGGTACTTTCAAGTGGATGGAAATCGAAATGTAGCTAACAGCCTCTCCTTGCCGCTCACATCCTCTCCCATGAATAGTTTCCTTTAAGAATTGTTTGATGTTTAACAGCTCCGAAATGCCAGTTTCTTAGGTAATTATAAAAACCTTTGGCTTCCAGCTGCTTAGCTAACAGAACGTGGGTAATTTCCTTGCATTAGGAACTTCTTTGCCAACAGCTTTCTCTCGTCCTCTTCTGGTCCTGTTTCCTCTAAACCAGTCAAGGCAAACACCATTTTTGTGTGTGTAAAACCAAGCGGCATCTCGTAGAACGATGAATTTAAGACAAACAGGGCGACGCTGTAATCGCTGAGCGCAGCAGGGTGAGACGTGTGAGCTCCCCCGAAATGTGTGTTTGTGTGTGTGTGTGTGTGTGTGTGTGTTTGTGTGTTTGTGTTTGTTTGTGTGTGTGTTTGTGTGTTTGTTTGTGTGTGTTTTTGTGTGTTTGTGTGTGTGTTTGTGTGTGTGTTTGTGTGTGTGTTTGTGTGTGTGTTTGTGTGTGTGTTTGTGTGTGTGTTTGTGTGTGTGTTTGTGTGTGTGTTTGTGTGTGTGTTTGTGTGTGTGTTTTTGTGTGTGTTTTTGTGTGTGTTTTTGTGTGTGTTTTTGTGTGTTTTTGTGTGTGTTTGTGTGTGTTTGTGTGTGTTTGTGTGTGTTTGTGTGTGTTTGTGTGTGTTTGTGTGTGTTTGTGTGTGTTTGTGTGTGTTTGTGTGTGTTTGTGTGTGTTTTTGTGTGTGTTTTTGTGTGTGTTTTTGTGTCTGTTTGTGTCTGTTTGTGTCTGTTTGTGTCTGTTTGTGTCTGTTTGTGTGTGTTTGTGTGTGTTTTTGTGTGTGTTTTTGTGTGTGTTTTTGTGTCTGTTTGTGTGTGTTTGTGTGTGTTTGTGTGTGTTTGTGTGTGTTTGTGTGTGTTTGTGTGTGTGTTTGTGTGTGTGTTTGTGTGTGTGTTTGTGTGTGTGTTTGTGTGTGTGTTTGTGTGTGTGTTTGTGTGTGTGTTTGTGTGTGTGTTTGTGTGTGTGTTTGTGTGTGTGTTTGTGTGTGTGTTTGTGTGTGTGTTTGTGTGTGTGTTTGTGTGTGTGTTTGTGTGTGTGTTTGTGTGTGTGTTTGTGTGTGTGTTTGTGTGTGTGTTTGTGTGTGTGTTTGTGTGTGTGTTTGTGTGTGTGTTTGTGTGTGTGTTTGTGTGTGTGTTTGTGTGTGTGTTTGTGTGTGTGTTTGTGTGTGTGTTTGTGTGTGTGTTTGTGTGTGTGTTTGTGTGTGTGTTTGTGTGTGTGTTTGTGTGTGTGTTTGTGTGTGTGTTTGTGTGTGTGTTTGTGTGTGTGTTTGTGTGTGTGTTTGTGTGTGTGTTTGTGTGTGTGTTTGTGTGTGTGTTTGTGTGTGTGTTTGTGTGTGTGTTTGTGTGTGTGTTTGTGTGTGTGTTTGTGTGTGTGTTTGTGTGTGTGTTTGTGTGTGTGTTTGTGTGTGTGTTTGTGTGTGTGTTTGTGTGTGTGTTTGTGTGTGTTTGTGTGTGTTTGTGTGTGTTTGTGTGTGTTTGTGTGTGTTTGTGTGTGTTTGTGTGTGTTTGTGTGGGGGGAGGTAGGTCTCAGTTTCAGGACCGAAAGTGGGTAACGCCTGACCAATTCAGGAGCTACTATGTAGCGGACTCAAATCATTTCATTGGGTAATCACTCAAAATTAGTAATACTAGTTGATACCTGAGGTTGACAGATAAAACGTGGTTAGGCTGAGTCGAGTAGATTCAACGTATATCTAAGTATGTAGAGCTTGAGACAATTGTTCTCGTGTCTAACCACATATGATTACAAACAGAATAGTTACGTGTTTTGCTTCTATATTCGTGGAAAGTAGATTGTGATGACAAGAGTCTGCAGCGTGATCATGATCAAGGTTAGGTTTGAAGGTGACAGTTCGGTTGAGTTTGTGCGCTCAAAGAATGAGATTACCATGAGAAAAACTACTGCTTCTTATGGCGTGTTTTCCATATACTGGATTTCAATGCGTAGTTTCTGAGCTATTTTGATGACGTAATGGGGCACTGTAGAAGAGTGATAACCTTAGGCTCACTACTCCCGTTCTGTCTTCAGTGAGAATTAAGACCGATACTGATGAGTTAGGCCGTATACAGCCGAAAGTTACCACGTTGCGACAACCTGTCATTGTTCTGTGCGGCTTCATGCTTCGTATGCTGTTAAGCATTGCTCGTCAGGTACATATTATTCTAATTGAAAATATGGAATTATCTACGTATGGATTTACTTAGAACCCTACACTCAGTCTGAAAAAAAAAATTGTCCCTGTGCAACAGTTCTCCTCAAGGTGCAGATATGAAACTGAAATACTTCGGGAAATTGAGGACTGTTAATAACTCACTATTGTTCCAAAGAATACATTAATTTCCTTTCACTAGACAAACGTCACAGCTATTTCCATCCTTCGTTAAAACTGAAGTTACGGCATGTATTTTTCGCCCCCTCTCCCCCTTCCCTCCTACAAAAATTAACAATGAAATGAACACCCCTAGCTGCTTACAGGCGTGAACATACGTCAACGGGGACAGATGAAAATGTATGCCCCAACCGGGGCTCGAACCTGGGATCTCCTGCTTACATGGCAGACGCTCTATCCTTTTTTACTAATCGTTGTTTGGCCGTTGCGGTCGTCGCAAGACATCCTGTTAAAATTCGGTGGTTGATCCTTCAACTCAGTTTTTTTTATTAGACGCCAACTGGCTGTCTGGCCAAACACGCTGAGCTACCGTGCCGGCGTCTGAGCCACCGAGGACACAGAGGATAGCGCGACTGCAGGATTTCTCTGGCACGCCTCCCGGGAAACCCACATTCTCAGCGTATTGTCCCGCACTACATTCGTAGTGCCCCCGCCCATTATACTCATTACTCGCTTAGCGTTTCCGATTCTCGTAAGAGTTGGGGCACTCTTCGTGCATTCGCAGAGAAGATGGTCAAGTGGCTGGTGAGCCTTAACTATATATAAGACTAAGATAGTATGTTTTTTCGGACATATAGTTAAGGCTCACGGCCACTTGACCATCTTCTGTGCGAATGCACAAACAGTGCCCGAACTCTTACGGGAATCGCCAACGCGCCGCGAGTAATGAGTATAATGGGCGGGGGCACTACGAATGTAGCGCGGGACAATACGTTAAGAATGTGGGTTTCGCGGGAGGCGTGCCAGAGATACATCCCTGTAGTCGCGCTATCCTGTGTCCTCGGTGGCTCAGCTGGATAGAGCGTCTGCCATGTAAGCAGGAGATCCCGGGTTAGTCCCGCTCGGGGCACACATTCATCTGTCCCCGTTGACGTATGTCAACGCTTGTAAGCAGCTAAGGGTGTTAATTTCATTGTAATTTCATTGTAATTTCATTCTAACGAGCTGCATGGTCACCGATGGTATCTGTTCTTTCGGACATGTCCGGAAAAACGTGCCATCTTAGTCTCTATATATAATTAACAATTTGATTTCAATTTTAGTGTATACGTACAGTTCTTAATTTTGCCCGACATTTCTGATAATTGGGTTTGAGTACTCGAATTTACTCTTCTCCAAGGATTTCAATTAAAATCTTTGCACTATAGAACGAAATCGGCTCTGATATCGGTTTTTAGCGCGCAAAATATTAAATTTACCCACTCCATACAGGTACAAGACTCGGAACATTTTGAACATCTGAATAAATAGTTGTTGATAAATATTACGTGGTCCGACATTCAAAACGTGTGCAGAAACACTGAAAAGTGGGATCTCTACCTACCTACCTACCTACCTACCTTCCTCAGACAGGACCTTTGGTAGCAGTATCTTTTGGCATGTAATTTAAGTTCATGGGAGTATAGGAACTGTAGAAGTCGAAAGGGACTCGAGATTCTCACAGCTGCAAGTTTGTGAAGGCTTTTACAAGGAAATGTCAGTTGTGAGACAGCCTTATTAGCATTACCCAGTCTAGCGATCTACAACAAATTGGCAGTTTATTCAGAAATCGAAAAAGTTCGCTCTGGAGCACTACATTGAACTCCCCCCCCCCCACTGGGAAAAATATGCTTGCCTCGATCTAATTTTAATAAAACACAAAGAAATTAATGAACCGCAAATTAATAGTTCCTGTTGAAAAGACAAATTTCATAACGGTATGAGGGGAAAATCAGTTACAAATTTGGGGCTGCTACATACGACACGTATCAGCAGAAACTACATAATTTCTCCCTAAATGACTGGGAGACACCTAGAACGTCTGAGCATAATTTACTTTCACATTTCAGCATCTGACCGATAGCATGCCACATTTCAAGAACTTCGAATCTTAGTGCCTCTGGTGAAATTAAAAGTGCACATTTGATTCTCATTATCCGATTAATACCAGTGTTTGTCTTTAGAATGGTGTTGTAGATTACCTCTTGATTGCATGCAGATTTTTAATAGAGTATTTCAAGAAACTTGAAAAGAGTATCTTCAAACGATGACATTAGTTTTTCGTTTCACTAACGGTTCTTTGCACAATATTCCATGTTCAGACTGTATTTTTCACATCAGTGAAAAAGGCCGATAAAGGAACGCCTTGTCGTCCGTGCCCGAAAATAATCGAAGCAGAACTTGCTGCTTACACAAGCGTACTTGATCTGTTAAAAGCAAACATAGCCAAACTCGGAAGTCAAGCTTTCAATTACACGCGTAGCAATAGTTAATATTTCGTCATTTGGCCACACAGCAATAAAAGGGAAGGTACCACACGTGACGAATTCAACAATGCAGCATTCATTGACATACAGACGACGCAAACATTAGGTTTATTCCAGCTGCACTATAAAAATGTTGATATAAAATAGAATGTAAATTAAATGTGGTATTAAAGGTGTAGAACGGTTCAAAATATCAAAACTTTAAGCTACTGAGACAGTGGCAATAGGCATTTAAACTAGTCATGAAACAATCTTTTGGGTCGATTTCTGTGTTCTTGGACTCTGTCTACAGACACTGTATCATTTGTGTGCCGACTGGATGAAAACCTGATACTATGGAGTTCCTCAATAATTTGAAGATTGTATTGTTTCATAGTACGCAGACCGGAGGTAATAGCGAGTTTTTCATTCGCTGAAAACTGGTATTTGGGCCACAGGGATCAGCTGAGTTAGCTTACATGCGTGAAGAGGGAACTGTCTGACTGCGAGTCAGTAGCGAGCCAGTGGGTGTGTTGGACCTTCCATTGAGCTACGGACTCCCTTGAAGATGTCTCCCGCAGTCGGAGACGAAACGTTGGGAATCGATAGAGAATTCATCAACCGACCACGGCATAATAGCCCGGATAATTATAATGGACAAGCCCTATGCACGTCCTCCTGCACTGATATCCCATCAGTGTCACACCAGCAGCCCTTGGCGAACTTTGCAGTCACAATCTGATGCCAACACACTCATGTTACTAGACTCTTCCACAATCAATAATTCAGACTGTTCACGAACTGCCCAAAAATGGATAGACCAGTTGGGATAAGATTGGAAGCTCAATGCAAAAACGTAAAACTGCCTCATTATGTAAATAGTTCGCTCTCTGCAACCCCCTTCCTTCCCCCACTGTCTCCCTACTCCAATGTTTCAGATGGACCTCTTCTGTGGCTCTAAGAAAAGCTTATCTTGTCACTGTCAAACGCCTGTTCCATTTTGTTCTCCATGACTACCCAAATTCTACATCCATCTTCAGTGATGGCTTGACAAAGCAGGTGCCCATAAAGGGGCACGAGAAGTATATGCAGTGTGTACACGGCAGACTTGGCCCTTACATCGCATGTGCAACACTAGATTGAAACTCGCGCAACAAAAGAATTACTGGTTTGTAGTGACTCAGCGAGTTGCTTAAAGCATGTGTCACCCCAGGCATCTAACATCAAAGATTTATTGTCCCTCAAAGCAAGACCACCACAAACTGTTATTTGAATGCAGAACCTTTTGGGATGTCACCCACCTGATTCCCGCCCTCGGACGAGTTTACCGGTTGGGATCCGCCTTGTGTACCTTCGCCGTGATTTTTAGCTTCCTTCTGTCATGTCTCCCACGTTGCCTCCCCAACACCCCCCTTGGTTAATACCTCGGCCCCGAATTCGGATGGATCTCCGCCGAGGTCGAAAAGATTCCATTATCCCGACGGTGTTCTGTTTTTTTCCGCCGAATTTTAATAGGAGTTTCGGGATGCTGCTGTTTTTTACACCGATAGCTCTAAATCTGCTGATCGTGTGGGATATGCCTTCACGTCCACCTGTTGGCACGGAAAATCTGCTACCTACATGTGGGGTGTTCACTGCAGAATTGATGGCAATCTCGCAGGCCCTTAACTTTATTAAAGTCTCGACTCCATAGCGTTTTGTTATTTAAGGACTCAATGAGTGGACTTCTGGCTATTGACTGGTGTTTTCTCGCTATCCCTTGGTCTCGGCCATCCATGACCATCTCGCCGATCTTCACCGTGCTGCTTGTTCCGTTGACTTCCTTTGGGTCCCTGGCCATGTGGAAATCCCAGGTAATGAGATTGCTGATCGTTTGGCTGGGGGAGCAGTCACTTAAACCCCCTTCTCTGTAACCCCTCCTGCAGCGGATTTACGGCTTCACATCAAACTCCACTTCGCACAATCATGGGCCAACTCTAGGGAGGCTACCTGCCTGTCTAATAAACGTCGTGAAACTAAGGTGACACCTGTCCCATGGAGTTCCTCCTTCCGCCTCTCCCGAAAGGCCTCAACCACCCTGTGTCGTCTCCACGTCGGCCATACCAGGCTGACCAATGGGTTTCTTTTGCGTGATGAGCCACTCCCACTTTGTGGTTGTGGAGCCTTCCAGTCAGTAGCCCACATTTTGGTGGAAAAACTCCCTTCTTTTGGCTCTGCGTACCAAGTACGGACTTCCCCGCACTTTACCTTTAATGTTGGCTGTGCAAAATTCCTAGAACAGTCTCTTACTTATGAAGAAGAGTGTACCTATAGCAACAAATGCAGCCAATAGTAAGTGAAAAAGATGAAATTTCACATGTAAAAATTATTTTGTTACGTCTTTGAACTTACGCTTTTAAGAGTGTGAATCCTGAATCCTTCATGGTCTTGCTGATAGTTTTATGAATTTACTTGTAAAAGTATAGACAGTGGCAATTAAAATGTCCTGTGGTGCCTCCTTCTCAAAGTCGGCACGTTTGACGTCCTACCACCTTTAAAGCTGCATCTATGAAAACTGGGTTTCCACTTCCCGGCTGCGTATAAAGAAATGTCTTAGCTGATTAAAGTTTCTATGTAGATATTACCACAAGAGCGCATAAGGCATGATTAACAGAAACCTTGGACCCCAGCTACGAGAATCGTCAGGTCATAAGGAAAAGACCATTCTTACGTACGTGAGCGTAGCAGCAGGCGCTAACCTTAACGATTTGTGACTGTACACAAAGGCAAATTGTACTGGTACCTCCGACAAATAAATGTAGAACCGCTGATTCGATGTATGGTACGATCGAAATTTTACTGCGGTTGAAGCAACGCAAAACTGCTTGCTTGGTGCGGCACCAGACTTTAATACATGTAGACTTACACAATGGGAGATGGCTGTGGCCAGCTGAGACGTCGTATTTAGAGAAATACACTGAAGCGACAAAGAAACTGGTATAGGCGTGCGCTGCGGTCGGCAACGCCTATCTAAGTTTGTCGCGCAGTTGAGAGATCGGTTACTGCTGCTACAATGGCAGGTCATAAAGATTTCATAGTGTTTGAACGTGGTGTTAGAATCGGCACACGAGCGATGGGACACAGCATCTGAGATAACGATGAATTGGGATTTTCCCGTACCACCATTGCACGAATGTACCGTGAATGTCAGGAATCCGGTAAAACATAAAATCTCAGACATCGCTACGACCGGAAAACGAACCTGCACGAATAGGACCAACGACGACTGAATAGAATCGTTCAAAATGATAAAGTGCAACCCGTCAGCAAATTGCTGCAGATTTCAATGTTGGGCAATCAAAGGTTCAGCGTGCGAACCATTCAACGAAAAATCATCGATATGGGATTTCAGAGCCGAAGGCCCACTATTGTATGCTTGATGACTGCAGAACAAATAGCTTTACGCCTCGCCTGGGCGCGTCAATACAGACATTGGACTGGAAACATGTTGCCTGGTCGGATGAGTCTCGTTTCAAATTACATCGAGCGGATGTACGGGTATGGAGACAATCTGATGAATCCATGGACCCTGCATGTCAGCAGAAGACTGTTCAAGCTGGTAGAGGCTCTATAATCTATTGTGTGCAGTTGGTGAGATGGGACCCCTGATAAGCCTAGATACGATTCTGACACGTGACACGTAATCAAGCATCATGTCTGATCACCTGCATCCATTCAGGTCCATTGCGCATTTCGTCGGACTCGGTATATTCAGTAGGACAACGAGACACCTCACACGTCCGGAATTACTCAGTGGCTCCAGGAAAACTGAGTTTGAATACTTCCGCCGGCCACCAAACTCTCCAGACACGAGCATTGAGAACTGGGATGCGTTGCACTGTGCTGTTCAGAAGAGATCTCCACCCCTCGGATTTATGGATAGCCCTGCAGGATTTCTGACGTCAGTTCCCTCCAGCTCTACTTCACACTAGTCGAGTGCCTGCCACGTCGTGTTGAGGCACTACTGCGTGCTCGCGGGGACCCTGCACTGTATTAGGCGGGTGTACCTGTTTCTTTGGCTCTTCAGTGTATATCCACACACCAGTGTTGTATGAGAACTAGTAAATTTTTCAAAGAAAAGTTTGTGCAACGCTTTCTCCATTTTTTCCATTTTAAGCGAGCTATAGCTTGTTTTGGTTTGTTGCCTATTTCATAGATTCTGTGCAGAAGACAGAGGCAGCTTTCAAAAGCTTACTGGAGGCTGTACTCTTTACTGGCCATCTTTGACGAAAATGCCGCAAAATGTTCCATCCCCGAACGTCTGCCCTACCACGAAGTGTCATAGCCCCTGTTGTGCGACGGATGCTGCGATGCGCTACTTTCACGGAGTCGTGCTCTCCATGCCTTTGAACGCCATCCCACAAAGGACACCGGTATTTATTATAAACGGCTATGCGCAAAGCGTCGTCCCATTCTGAGATAGCAAAAAGGTAGATGGATCTCTAATTCTTCCACCTGTTTACTCCCTCTTCTGTTTGGGGTATCCTACGTCGGATATTGGGAAATAAGGTAAATGTACCGATTCATGGCTTGACTAGTGACAGATGTTACTCTAATCGAAATAGCCAACAGGTTGGGTCAGTAGTTAGCAGAGACCTCGAGCCCCGCGCATTACCATCTCTACTTCCTACTACGGAAACGAGTGAAGGCGGCTTGGGAGATATTTCCCTTCTCGGAATCGCGACTGCTAAATTACACAGCTTCTATTACTATGAAACTAGAACATGCTCTCACCTCGACACGATGTTTCACTTCAGGACCGGATATTATCTTCATTTAGAGTTTGCAGCTCCCATCTCTTGACGGCAAGCACTTTCTCCTCCGTACAATTCCATTTGAACGGAAGGCGCGTTTTCCAGACTTTGGCGTTGTCAGTGTAATACACACGCCCCAGCCTAGTAAGGACAAACATCTTCAAACTACCGCCCAATTTCCCGCACCAGCAGTCAGCAAGATGAAGGAACGCATGATCAGTGGTTGGCTGGTGCGGTAGCTTCAGTCTCGAAATTTGCTAACAAAGGCACAATACAGAGTTCGTAAGAATCGCTCTGCAGCTGATAATCTCGTCGCCCTGTAAACCAATATTATGAAAAACTTTCTGCGGAAATACCGTACTGTACCTGTGTTCGATTCAGAGATACCTGCTGACGGACGAACATCCTCCGTACGATGCATAGTGCAGGCTTCCGAGGCAGTCTGCCCCATTTTATTCGTGAGGTTTTTTACGACACGGTTATGAAGGCACACGTGGGTTCGGCTTTATCGAACACTTTTATTCAGACCGGGATGCCTCAGGGCTCTAGTGAGCGTAGCTCTATTTTCCATAGTAACTGGCCCTACCATCGATTATCTCGTTCCAGACATCGCAGGCTTTCTTTTCGTAGATTATACCACGATCCAATGCAACGGACCTGTTCACTTGAGCGACTACAAAGTGTCGACCATCTTTACTCATGAACTGTAGACAACGGCTTCCACTGTTACACTGAAAAAAATGCCCGGACTTCTGGCGGCGTAGGGAATTTCTTCCACGGTTCTTATACAATATGTGATCAAAAGTATCCGGACACCAGGCTGAAAATGACTTACAAGATCGTGGCGCCCTCCATCGGTAATGTTGGAATGTAGTATGGTGTTGGTCCACCATTAGCCTTGATGACAGCTTCTACTCTCGCAGGCATACGTCCAATCAGGTGCTGGAATGTTTCTCAGGGAATGGCAGAAAATTCTTCACGGGGTGCTGTACTAAGGAGAGTTATCGATGTCGGTCGATGAGGCCTGGCACCAAGTTGGCGTTCCAAAATATCCCAACGGTTTTCTGTACGATTTAGATCACGACTCAGTGCAGGCCAGTCCATTACAGGGATGTTACTCTCGTGCAATCGCTCCGCCACAGGCCGTGCATTATGAACAGGTGCTCGATCGTGTTGAAAGAGGCAATCACCATCCCCGAATTGCTCTTAAACTGTAAAAAGCAAGAAGGTGCTTAAAACATCAATGTAGGCCTGTGCTGTCACGCAATACAAAGCAGTGCAAGCCCCCTCCATAAAAAACACAACCTCCGAAGTTTACTGTTGGCACTACATACGCTGGCAGATGTTCACCGGGCATTCGTCGTACCCACACCCTACCATCGGATCGCCACATTGTGTACAGTGATTAGTCACTCCACAGAGCGTTTTTCCACTTCTCAGTCGTCCAATGTTAACGCTCCTTACACCAAGCGAGGCGTCTCATTGCTTATACTAGCGTGATGTGTGGCTTATAGGCAGGCGCTCGAACATGAAATAGTTTTCTCACCTCCCGCGTAAGTGTCATAGTGCTGGCAGTGGATCCTGATGCAGTCTGGAATTCCTGTGTGATGGTCGGGATAGACGTTTGCCTGTTACATACTACGAACCTCTTAAACTGTCGGCGGTATCTGTCAGTCAGACTAGGTCGGCCTGTACGCTTTGGTGCTGTACGTGTCCCTATACCTTTCCACTTCACTATCGCATCGGAAACAGTGGACCTAAAGATGTTCAGGAGTGTGGAAATCTCGCGTACAGACGTATGACGCAAGTGACTCCCAATCACCTGACCACATTCGAAGTCTGAGAGATCCGCGGAGCGCCCCGTTCTGCTCTTTCACGATGTCTAATGGCTATTGCGGTCGCTGATACGGAGTGCCTGGCAGTAGGTGACACCACAATGCACCTAATATGAAAGACCTAAGTTTTTCGAGGAATCCGGTCACTTTTGATCATGTAGTAGTGATCTCGGTTGTGTTGCTTTCTCCGTTTGTCGCGACCGCGAGATTCTTGAAGGCTGTGCTCGATGATTCTTCAGTCCTCCCACATATCTCGCAGCACGCTGTACCCGTAGTAAATATGTTATCGTTTTAAAGCGGTATTTGGCGGTGAGTGAATCGGTACATTTTCAGCTTACACCCTGTCCGATCTAAAGTAGACTGGATATCCCGCTTATCCGCCTGCACGACGTCTACTTTAGGCCGTCTCAACACAATTAGCCATCGAGAGATACGTTGACCACCGGAGCTTTTTGCACTAGCCCAGCTAAGTGTCTAGGCGAATGCTGCCGAACTACCGCTGCCACACCGGCCTGATGTTATCAGCAGATGCGCGTGCTGTCTGTCCTCTGACCAACCATCGATCCTGTGCGTTTTTTCTTGATGACGCTCTGGACCGGCAATATTGGACAAGCGCACCTTCGTTACCTCGTATACTGATTCAAAGGCTTAACCCTAAATTACATGCCACGTTCCCGATGGGTGGTACCCCTTCGCCACCTTGGATTTGTGCACAGGTCCGCTTTCATCTTGGACTAAGCTCGCGTCTCATGGACGCTGCTATCGCTGTTTCTCGAACCTTGCATGCAACTTAGATGCAGCAACTTTGTCTACACCGGTCGCTGTAAGACCGTTGCCTCGGATGTGCCTTTATCATTGGCAAGACATTTCAGATACTGGCTTCTAGAACAGTGCTCGATTTTTACTCCAGAGTTTTCCACCCTCTATCAGGCCACCCTGTACATACGACACAGGCTTTTCAGTTGTGTATTCAGTTTCACTCAATGCGAGCGTCTGTGTGGTACACACGTACCAACAGTTAGTGCAACGAATCCAAGAGTGCTTCCACTCGCTCGCTGATGGAGCCAATGTGATGTTCATGTGGGTCACTGATCACGCCGGAGTGTCGCGGAATGCTGCCAAAGCTGGGGTTGGACTACCTAGGCCTTCTAGCTGCTTTGCCCCTTCGGATGAACTGTGTTGCCGCACTTAGGAACATTGTGTCGGGCGTGAACACACATCTTCGCTATATGGGAAAAAACTTTGTGATATTAAACACCTCCCAGCGGCTCGGTCGACCACATCTCTCCCCCACTCGTCGCGAGGACACACTACCAGCGTATTGGGCACTGTCGTTTGTCACGGTCATTTAAGTGAATACCCCGCATCACTCTGTGCTTACTGCAACCGAACAGTGTTCCATTTTCCGACCCAATGCCGATTTCATAACCCCTTACGTTTTAATGTATGTTTGCCATCTGAATCATCAGATATTTTAGCAGATACAGCACGATCGGTAGATCGCATTTTATTTTTTATTCGTCGTAATACGGCGAATGAAATTTAATTTTCAACTAGTTGAGCAATATACTCAAAGGGAAGATGACCGTTTTTAGCTATCTGTATTGGAGTCGATTAGGATCTGAACATTGACGTCAAATTCATTCGGTATAATATCGTGTGACCAGGCTCTAACGTAGGGTAGGCCGTTTGCCGAGCGCAAGTCTTTCTATTTGACGCCAATTCGGAGACTTGCTCGTCGATGTGGATAAAATGATGATTAGAACACAACACCCAGTCACTGAGCGGAGAAAATCTCCGACGCAGCCGGGAATCGAACCCGGGTCATTAGTATTGACAGTCTGTCGCGCTGACCACTCAGCTACCGGGGGCGGACATCCATTCGGTAAATGACCATTTTAAGTTCAGACGTGCGTTCTTATGACCTAAGCTGTTTTGCGCCCTAAAGCAACAACAAACAGTATGTCATAGTTTGTGTATCCCTTGTACTTGGGCCGCGCAGGTCAAATGTCCCGCGATTTTTTTCCCAATGAGCTCGATACTGTACCGAAGGCCTTAATTATATTGAAACATGGATGTTCGAACATGTACGCTGTGAGTATGATTGAAATCACATAACTGACGGTAGTTCGCAACCCAACTGTTACGAGAATGGCATGTGAACGTGTATTTTATCTCGTCGCTTATGCGCTTTGCCCTGTACTGAGCTTTTCTGACTGGGAGAATGTAAACTTAACTGTAACGCAAACCAACACTGCAGGAATTTACGTAACAAAGAAACCGTCTGATGCAATACTATTGATTGGAAATGGGCCCTGGTAATGAAACTTGATCATTTCGAAAATAATGGTACCTGTGCTTAATGATGCTTCCATAAAATAATAAAATTTATCTTTATCCGAGCAATGGTAATGTCCTTTGCACTGCCTTGTTGGTACTTTAAATTGTATAGCTACCAAACAATGTTATGAGAAGAAAGTTGCTACTCACCATATAACGGAGATTGAGTTGCAGATAGGCACAATAAGAGTGCTATTGTGCAAGGCTCTTGCTTAGCATACATTTTAATTAAATATGACGGAGAGGGTAACTTCTTGAGAAAAATGGTTAATCAAAAAGACATGACTCTGGGAACTGGTATTCTCCTGGTGTAACAGTATGGCACTGACTTTGAAACTCATATTTTGACTCTTTGAAAATTAATGCTCACAATTAACTTAATAAACTGATTATACGTTAACAATTGGGTTCACAGAATCATTCTATATGAGTACTATACGTTGTCTCAATCATCACTTGTGAATACGCGCATTGCATTAGTAACAAAACATTCTTTTCCTTAATTATTTACAACTTCTGTTGAGATTCCTTTTACAGTTAGGAAACATAATACTATCTTGACAATAAAAATTATTGCCTGTAGCGAGTAAGTATATATCCAGCACAAATCAGATAAAACACATCTTTACACTAGCCCTCCATACATGTCTCGGTCTAAATTTACGCTGACAAGTTACTCGTAACACCTTGAATCAACGACGCTACTACTTAATCGATACTGTATTTGACTGTCTCTGGCTCAATATAGTATTTTCTTAGGAAACTTTAATTAATTTACCTTGTGTATATACCTTTAAAGATTGGTTTAAGAAGCATGTCGAGAGTAAAATCAAAGTACCGTCCCCCAATGCCTCTGTAGTACATGTTATCGAAAGTGCGCTTATATTGCTAGTCATGTGTTCGGATACTTCCAGGTTCTGGACTTGGTACATCTTCAAAATTATGTTGCGAATAAAATTCAATGAAACAAATCAAAAATGTTCAAATGTGTGTGAAATCTTATGGGACTTAACTGCTGTCAGCAGTCCCTAAACTTACACACTACGTAACCTCAATTATCCGAAGCACGAACACACACACACCCGTGCCCGAGGGAGGGCTCGAACCTCCACCGGGATCAGCCGCACAATGAAACAAATCATTCCAACTTTTTAGAGTTTGCGTAATATATAAACCCCCCACAAACCCTGGTAATGCGTTACGGAACATGTGGTTATTAAGTTACAAAGTTCATTTATATGAAAGTGATATTAGCTATCTAACATGTTCGTATATTTTTGTAGTAACTCTGCACTGTGCTCCATAAACAAACTTACCGCTACGCCACCGAAGTCGTCCACCCGTAGATACTTCCGTGCTGGGTAGGTCACTAGTTCCGTATAAACATGCATGCAGCCCAAGAAAACTTTTTTTGTGGTTCTTCACCAGTGAAGGCGAATATTTTTCGTCTAGGCAAGTTTCACACCTTCATTCAAATACAAAAGTTAGTTAACGTAATCTCAAACAAGAAGTAAAGCGTGGTCCAGGCGGCTCGGACGGGATGAGAATCTGAGCTTAAGACGTCCGATGCTTCAGAAGAATGTTTAATGTTAAATGGTTAGATAGAATATCTAATCAGTTAGTACTGAATCGAACAGGGAAAAAAGGAATTTCTAGCAAAACTGTACGAAAACATAGGCTGATAGGATACATCCTGAGACATGAAGGAATGGTCGTTTTGGCTGTCTAGGGAAACAGTAGGGGCTAAAATCTGGAGAGAGAAAAACTACTGAAATCAGCAAGTAGGTCCAAGTGGATGTAGGTTCCAGGAATTATGCAGAGATCAACAGGCTTTCCCAGGATAATTAGCTTACAGAAATGCCTTAAACATTTCTTCAGACATGAAACAACAAAAAAATATCTGAACACAAGACATAAAGAAATTACTGACGTTAGGAGCTAAAGCACACTGATTTAAATCAATTCGAAGTAGATTGTCTTGGACCAGTATGTGAACCCTTGTCTCTTACTTACTAGTAAGATGAACTGACTACTGCGCCATCCGGACACTTACCACCGAAACTGCGCGAACTACCCTAGCACGCCTCCTGTCAGACCTAAACTACCGATGTAAGTGCCCCTGTTCTTTCCGACATCTCGGGAAGTACATTCATCACATGTATAACAATAACTAAATTCTCCATTTAGTGATGACAATTAGTTACGGAAAACTAAGTTACACTAAACTTAAAATCGTACTCCTGTTTGTTTTTCCTGGCTAAGCACGTGTTTCTCTGAGTTACACGGCATCGTAGAATTGGAAGAAGACCGGCTAAAACTGTTGTGGCGTAGTAAGACAACCACGCCACTTGGAAGTAGTCGAAAGGCACGCGTTACTGACGCAGGCTAGAGATAGGTCTGAAACAGGATACGTAATGAATGCTATAAAGAAAAGTGCGTAGCT
This sequence comes from Schistocerca nitens, assembly GCF_023898315.1. Lineage (NCBI taxonomy): Eukaryota > Metazoa > Arthropoda > Insecta > Orthoptera > Acrididae > Schistocerca > Schistocerca nitens. The sequence goes on along the minus strand of NC_064618.1, from coordinate 347,630,558 downwards.
CCTGGAATACTTAACTTTTAATCCATCCTTGTTGTATACATCGTTCTTGATGAGACATGCTTTATACGATAAGTATCAATTGCTATGTAAGGCTAATGGCGCCTTGCTAGGTCGTAACCATGGACTTAGCTGAAGGCTATTCTATCTGCTCGGCAAAGGAGCGCGGCTTCGTCAGTGTAGTCGCTAGCAAAGTCGTCCGTACAACTGGGCGAGTGCTAGTCCGTCTCTCGAGACCTGCCGTGTGTTGGCGCTCGGTCTGCTATCACTGAAAGTGGCGACACGCGGGTCCGACATGTACTAATGGACCGCGGCCGATTTAAAGCTACCACCTAGCAAGTGTGGTGTCTGGCGGTGACACCTCAAAAACATACCGGTATTTTACTTCAGAGTGACTGGTATTTTTCGGCACTTGGTATGTTAAAACAGGTGTTCATTGTTAACTAATAAGAGTAGAGACAGAATATCAATTAGCCATAGAAGTGACAAAATTTTTTGTACTTTAACGAACCTTTGTTTAAAACTCAAATTTATTTGTAAAACTCGTTTTGGTTCGAAATAGTACAATATTATAGAAAATGGAAAAGCGATCAGTGCGATTTCAATAATACCGATAGAAAAGAAAACGTATAAGAATTCGTACAACATCCTAAGACAATGTTACTTGTGCCGTGTGTCGTGGCTTAAGGTAGGGGCGTCCGTGCAGTGCGCTAGACGCGCTCTCACTTGGTCTACACGGTGGTCCTCGCTGTCGTCGGTGGACATACTTCCCGTTGCACAATGGCACCAACCCTAGTCTGGAAATAATTTTACGACGTGACTTAGCAGTGAAGTTGTTGTTGTTGTTATGGTGGTGGTCTTCAGTCCTGAGACAGGTTTGATACAGCTCTCCATGCTACTCTATCCGGTGCAAGCTTCATCTCCCAGTACCTACTTCAACCTACATCCTTCTGAATCTATTTAGTGTATTCATCTCTTGGTCTCCCTCTACGATTTTTACCCTCCACGCTGCCCTCCAATACTAAATCGGTAATGCCTTGATGCCTCAGAACATGTCCTACCAACCGGTCCCTTCTTGTCAAGCTGTGCCACAAACTCTTCTCCCCAATTCTATTCAATGCCTCCTCATTAGTTATGTGATCTACCCATCTAATCTTCAGCATTCTTCTGTAGCATTTCGAAAGCTTCTATTCTCTTGTCTAAACTATTTATCATCCACGTTTCACTTCCATACATGGCTACACTCCATACAAATACTTTCAGAAATGACTTCCTGACACTTAAATCAATACTCGATGTTAAGATTTCTCTTCTTCAAAAACGCTTTCCTTGGAATGGCCAATCTACATTTTATTACTCTCCACTTCGACCGTCATCAGTTATTTTGCTCCCCAAATAGCAAAACTCCTTTACTACTTTAAGTGTCTCATTTCCTAATCTAATTCCCTCAGCATCACCCGACTTAATTCGACTACATTTCATAATCCTCGTTTTGCTTTTGTTGATGTTCATCTTATACCCTCCTTTCAAGACACTGACAATTCCGTTCAACTGCTCTTCCAAGTCCTTTGCTGTCTCTGACAGAATTACAATGTCACCTGCAAACATCAAAGTTTTTATTTCTTCTCCATGGATTTTAATACCAACTCCAAATTTTTCTTTTGTTTGCTTCACTGCTTGGTCAATATACAGATAGAATAACATTTGAGAGAGGCTACAACCCTGCCTCACTGCTTTCCTTTCATGCCCCCTCAACTCGTACAACTGCCATTTGGTTTCTATACAAATTGTAAATATTATTTCGCTCCCTATATTTTACCCCTGCCACCTTCAGAATTTGAAAGAGTATTCCAGTCAACATTGTCAAAAGCTTTCTCAAAGTCTACAAATGCTAGAAGCGTAGGTTTGCCTTTCCTTAATCTAGCTTCTAAGATACAAAATATGCCTTCATATGCTTTTAGCACTTCAAAACGGTCAAATTAACACGAAAACAGTTCAACCTCAGTTCTCGCCTTTTAGCATGCCCAATAGTGGTATGACAGTTCACAACATTTTACAGCAGAGTTTCAATAAATGAGTAGAATACTGCTGCTTTCGTGTGGTATCCAATCACGTATCACTTCTGGTGAACGGTAGCGTACGGTGGACGAACTGAGTTTTTCTTTGTTTGCCCATTGAATATATTGATTCTATGTTTCATGAAACGGAGTATCCGAATTTTTCAGTGTGTTCGATTTCTTTGCTTATTACAGGAAATAACAGGAATAAAAAAACGAAAATCAGTAATTTCGGAAACTAGTTATTTTGAGCGTTTTTAATCGTAATGTTAAACTGACGCTGAAAAAACTGATGAAACAGAAAACCGGTTGTTTAAACGATAGCCGCCATCCCTAGATTGTAATCGTTTAGTGATGTAAATTCGGAGCTCAACAAGGAAGTGTTACAGGCTCTCTATTGTTCCATGATCTACATTAACGACATAGGAGACAATCTGAGTAGCCGTCTTAGTTAGCAGATGTCATTTACCGTCATGTACAGACATCAGATAATCAAAACGACTTACAAAATGATTGAGATAAGATACCGGTATGGTGCGAAAAGTGGCAATCGACCCTGAATAAAGTAGTGTGAAGTTATTCACATGAGTACTAACAGAAATCAGCTAAATTTCGATTACTCGGTAAGTCACACAAATCTGAAAGCTGTAAATTCAAGTAAATACTTCAGGATTACAATTACGGATAACTTAAATCGGAACGATCACATAGATAACATTGAGGGTAGAGTATACCAAAGACAGCGATTCATTGGCAGAACGCTTAGGTGCAGCAGGTCTGCTAGAGGGACTGCTTACTCCACGCTTGTCCGCCCCATTCTGGAGTACTGCTGTGCGGTGTGGGATCCGCATGAATAGCAGAGTAATCATGTAAATATAGATCGTTGACCCAAATATCACATAATGGGAGCAGCTCTTGGTTGTAACCAAAACTCATTGACACCGTATAGAAATTTCTGGTGTTAGAAAGCATGTCAACGCTGAACCTGTCCTGTTCGTCTGATACTACGATCTGATCTCCGCGATATATTATCAGCTGCTTATTTGCAGTTGTAATTAAAGCGTTTTGTGATACTCTGGGCCGGCCGATGTGGCTGAGCGCTTCTAGGCCCTTCAGTCTGGAACCGCGCGACCGCTACGATCGTAGGTTCGAATCCTGCCTCGGGCACGGATGTGTGTGGTGTCCTTCGGTTAGTTAGGTTTAAGTAGTTCTAAGTTCTAGGGGACTGATGACCTCAGATGTCAAGTCCCATAGTGCTCAGCCATTTGAACCATTTTGTGGTACTGGGTAGGTCTCTTGGATTATATCATAAATTTTCGTGTTGCTACAGCGTCCACATTTCGTAAGTTCTTGCGCCTGCTTAAACAGTAGTACAATAAACTGCGAAATACGTATCTGACAGTCACTACACCTCATCTGGAGCACCTTCTCCCCATTTAAAACCACTGTTAGCGAAATCTGAGGTGAACTGAGAGTGTAGAACTCCCTAATCATGCATGCAAACTTTGGCGTCATATAGAGGAAAGACAGTTACGGGTCTGCGTCAGCCCACGTAGAAGTGATTATCTCCATGTTCACAAGGATTAAATGACAGCACGTTAAAACAGAATACTATACAGATATAACATTTGTCTGCTTCGAAAACAATCGTTACATGTCAGTAGTCCACATCTTAAACTGGCGGCATTCTTTAAGCTAAAAATGTGTTGTAAATATTCTCCTTATATTGTCAACCTTACGCCAGGAAAAGGTTGTCCTGGCGATAGATCTTCTGCAATTGGCATCAGGGAACTTGGCTTCTATCTCAACGAAAATATTAAGGACACATTGGAGAAATACTCCGTGGCCCAGAAGGTACTCGAACAGCAGGAACTGTGGAAAGAACTTAGGTGCTTAATGGTTGACTGTAGCATCTGCACAATGGACCTATTTATAGATCTGGAAATAGGCGAGAGGGTGAAACCCAATGCCGGCACGTATCCCAATCCTCGCGAATAGCACGAAGGGGCCGCCAAGCTCAACGTCCCCATCCGACGGACGGATCACATTCTAGTGTCACATGTCCTCACTTAATGACACTCTGCGGAGAGGTTTGATATTTAAACCAGGACACAGGCAAAATATGCTGCCCTGGCTCGAAGCTTCTTTTCCACAGTCCTCCTGATCAGCTATCGAACTGCATGCACACAGATCGTGCAGGCGTGTCAAAGGGACCTATGTGGATGTGTGTGATGGACCCTAACTTTCCTTGCGCGTATGACCCAGACGTAGCTCCAGATGTCACGAATGACAGGACTGCCACACGGTAAGGAATGGTGAACATTCGATCGATGCTCCTTTTCGTCGTACATCTAGCTCGGAAGCAGAGAAACTGACAGCGTTTCAGGCTCATATGAAAACGATTGGAGATACTGGAAGGTTTCAGATACATTATATAATGGTAAGACAGATTTAGGAACCAGATTTTAAATTGTAGCATTTCCAGGGGCAGATGTGGACTCGGACCTTAATCTATTGGTTATGAACTACAGATTAAAACTGAAGAAACTGCAAAAAGGTGGGAATTTAAGGAGATGGGACCTCGATAAACTGAAAGAACCAGAGGTTGTACAGAGTTTCAGAGAGAGCATAAGGGAACAATTGACAAGAATGAGGGAAAGAAATACAGTAGAAGAGTGGGTAGCTTTGAGGAATGAAATAGTGAAGGCAGCAGAGGATCAAGTAGGTAAAAGAAGAGGGCTAGTAGAAATCCTTGGGTAACATCAGATACTACTGAATTTAATTGATGAAAGGAGAAAATACAAAAATGCAGTAAGTGAAGCAGGCAAGAAGGAATACAGACGTCTCAAAAATGAGATGGACAGGAAGTGCAAAATGGCTAAGCAGGGATGGCTAAAGGACAAATGTAAGGATGTAGAGGCTTATCTCACTAGGGGTAAGATAGATACTGCCTAGAGGAAAATTAGACCTTTGGAGAAAAGAGAACCACTTGTATGAATATAAAGAGCTCAGATGGAAACCCAGTCCTAAGCAAAGAAGGGAAAGCAGAAAGGTGGAAGGAGTATATAGAGGGTCTGTACAAGGGCGATGAACTTGACGACAATATTATGGAAAGAAGAGGATGTAAATGAAGATGAAATGGGAGATATGATACTGCGTGAAGAGTTTGATAGAGCACTGAAAGACCTAAGTCGAAACAAGGCCTCGGGAGTAGACAACATTCCATTAGAACTGTCAGCCTTGGGAGAGACAGTCCTGACAAAACTTCACCATCTGGTCAGCAAGAGGTATGAGATAGGAGAAATTCTCTCAGACTTCAAGAAGAAAATAATTCCAACCCCAAAGAAAGCAGGCGTTGACGGTCGTGAAAATTACCGAACTATCAGTTCAATAAGTCACAGCTGCAAAATACTAACGCGAATTCTTTACAGACGAATAGAAAAACTGGTAGAACCCTACCTCGTGGAAGATAAGTTCGGACTCCATAGAAATGTTGGAACACACGAGGCAATACTGACCATAAGACTTACCTTAAAAGAAAGATTAAGGAAAGGCAAACCTACGTTTCTAGCATCTGTAGACTTCTTAGAGAAAGCTTCTGACAATGTTGGCTGGAATACTCTTTCAAATTCTGAAGGTGGCAGGGGTAAAATACAGGGAGCGAAAGGCTATTCACAATTTGTACAGTTATCAGATGGCAGTTATGAGTCGAGGGGCATGAAAGGGAAGCAGTGGTTAGGGAGTGAGATAGGGTTATATCCTCTCCCCGATGCTATTCAATCTGTATATTGAGCGAGCAGTAAAGGAAACAAAAGTTCGGAGAAGGTATTAAAATCCATGGAGAAGAAATACAAACTTTGAGGTTTGCCGATGTCATTGTAATTCTGTCAAACGACTTGGAAGAGCAGTTGAACGGAATGGACAGTGTCTTGAAAGGAGGATATAAGAGGAATATCAACAAAAGCAAAACGAGGATAATGGAATGTGGTCGAATTAAGTCGGGAGATGCTGAGGGTATTAGATTAGGAAATGAGACAATTAAAGTAGTAAAGGAGTTTTGCTATTTGGGGAGCAAAATAACTGATGACGGTCGAAGCAGTGTAATAAAATGCAGATTGGCCATTCCAAGGAAAGCGTTTCTGAAGAAGAGAAATCAGTTAACATCGAGTATAGATTTAAGTGTCAGGAAGTGGTTTCTGAAACTATTTGTATAGTGTGTAGCCATGCATGGAAGTGAAACATGGACGTTGAATAGTTTAGACAAGAGAATAGAGGCTGTCGAAATGTGATGCTACAGAATGATGATTAGATGGATAGATCAGATAATTAATGATGAGGTATTGAATAGAATAGGTGAGGAGTTTGTGGCACAACTTGACCAGAAGGGGGGATCGGTTGGAAGGACATGTTTTGAGGCATCAATGATGACCAATTTAGTACTAGAGGGCAGCGTGGAGGGTAAAAATCGTAGAGGGAGACCAAGAGATGAATACACTAAGCAGATTCAGAAGGATGTAAGCTGCAGTAGGTACTGGGAGATGAAGCTTGCACAGGATATAGTAGTATGGAGAGCTGCATCAAACCTGTCTCAGGACTGAAGACGACGACGACGACGACGACGACGACGACAACAACAACAATAACAACATGAAAAAGATGGTGACGCGACTGCTGAGGGAAGCCTTGGTATATTTGAATACGTATCAATCCACTTGTGCCCAAGACGCAGTGAGCCCGGTACTAACATCCACACTCGCACTACTTTACAGGCGGGTGGTCGTCAAACTGCGTTGCTATAGAGCCAGTACCACCACTGTGGGGTGTCACCTCAGGCCTGACATACGCCGGTCACATCAATTTGTAACTTACGTAAACTGTGTAGGGGCCCGCCAGTAGACGAGCTGTAGTATTCGCGCCATAAATTCGCCTCCAGTCTCCACATAGTGAACGTAAAGAGCCGGGAGGAAGGGAGGTAGAAGTAGAGGCCACACAGACTTCTCGCGTGACAACGAAATAGCCAAAGCTGAGACACCTGAGTTTCACCTGGCGTATAAAACTTTCAAATAACTTCCGGGAATTCAGCCAGGTAACGCTTTCGGAGACCGTAGATATTTCGGCGGGAGAACATCCCGCCATTTTCAAGGCAGACTGCAACAGACAGGCGACCTACATGCAAATTGAAAACATCGGTTCTCGGACTGATGCAGGAAAGATCACACACACTCTGAACACTGGTGCCACCAGAGATGACCAAGGTCAGTTATTGATAGTGAGACTATGAATTCGCAGGTGAGGTAGCATTGACTCTGTCCCTTTGTTACTTGACAAGGGAGAGAGCCGGATTCCAAACAGAGGTTAAAGAGAAACCTCCATCCCTGTTAACGAGGTTGCTCGAAAATTTAATCGCAACTGCCTCCTTAACACTGTCCCAACAGCTGGACTTGAATTCCAATATCTCGTTATTATATAACATGGTGTCCAGTATCCAAGCAATGTTCGGCAATAGCAGATCTACTTGGCTGCTGTAATCGTGTGTGCCGTTTATGCTCAGTACATTGGTCCTCCACGGTCCTTACAGTTTGACCAATATAGGCCATGCCGCAGCTACAAGGAATAAGGTATACACCCGCCTTACGCAGACCAAGGTCATCCGTAACAGAACTCAAAAGCGCTCTAATTTTGGATGGAGGGCAGAAAACACATTTCACACAGTATTTCCGTAAAATAAGACCGATCTTGTTGGAGTGTTTCCTACGTAAGGCAAAAAGGCAGTAGACTTAAGTGTTGATTCAGAATTTTCATCAATCACCCGATGTACAGTTGGTCCATGGCGCAACACACGTTCAATCTAGCACTATAACCATTCTGACGAAATGTAATTTCAACATGGGACAGCTCAGCTGGCAAAGTCTCAGCGTCAGAAACGACATGGGCCCTGTGTACCAAGGTACGAAGTACCCTTCACGCCGAGCCAGATAGTGACAACTAATAGCCTGTAAGTACAAGTCGGTGTACGTTTCCTGGAGACTCCATGTCCCAATGATCCATCATCATCCCTCCTAACCAACACGTCAAGAAAGGGAAGGCAACCATCGTCTTCCACGTCCATCGTAAAACGAAGGTGGATCGAGTTCAGATGCTCTAGAAAGACATTCAAATTCTCCCTACCATGACGCCAAACAACAAAGGTATCGTAAACATATCTAAAGAAACAGGCGGGTTTCAAAGGCGCCGACTCCAATGCACGTTCCTCAAAGTCTCCCATAAACAAATTTGCTATCACAGGAGAGAACGGACTATCCATCGCAACTCCATCTGTCTGATCGTAATAAGTCAGTGGATGTCAACACATGTCGAAATAGATTAGCTAATTGAGCACCAATTAACCGCAACGAATCGGACAGAACACGAGTGAAGAGAGAGACCACATCGATACTCACTAAAATGTCATTCAACCGCAGTCCCTCCAAACGACGTAAAAAATCAATTGAGTTCCTTATATGATGTTCACACCCACCTACTTGTGGACTCAACAGATGACGTGGTCCCTTCACTCGTGTTCCTCTGATTAGTTGCGGTTAATTCAGACCAGGTTTGGTGCTAAATTAGGTAATCTCTATCGGCATGTGTTGACATCCACTTTTTATTCAATGACCAGTATTACGAGAACAGAGTTGCGATGGGTAGTCCGTTGTCTCCTGTGATAGCAAGTCAATGCTACCTCACCTGCGAATTGGTAGTCTCGCTATCGATAGCTGACTTTGGTCATCTTTGGTGGCACTAGTGTTCAGTGTGTTATTTCCTGCTTCAAAGAACCCAGGTTTTAAATTTGCATATACTTCCCCTGTCCGTTGCAGTTTGCCTTAAAAATGGCTGGTGTTCTCTCGCCGAAATATCAGTGGTTACCGAAAGTGTTACCTGGCTGAATTACAGGAAGTTATTTGATAGCCAAAGCTGTTAGTTTGCCTTCTGGTAAGTCAGCGATTCTGGTTTGTTCATCAGTGCTGATTAGAGCTCACGTTGCTTCCACTTGCGACGTTAGACCTCACGAAGTTTTCCTCCATAGCCATGGCGTCGATCATAGTATCCGCAGCCTACCTATTGTGTGGTGGCACCTTCAATTTTCGTCAGGCCACGACCCAAAAGAATGTAGCAAGGAGTTTCCTTGGTTTATCTACAACGGAATAGCTTTGCTGTACATCCTTCTACTTTTCGTTAGTCATAATTACGTTTCTCCTTAAAGATGCTTCCCTTATTACTACCAGTATGTACCTCCCTATTGTTCCTTCGTGAGTACGTGCGTGGCGAGCACGGTGCCCCGAGCTATTGCAGCCTTCCTTCATTCCAGGGCTGCATTTCCCCTCCCTTCCCCTCCCTTCCCCTCCCTTCCCCTCCCTTCCCCTCCCTTCCCCTCCCTTCCCCTCCCTTCCCCTCCCTTCCCCTCCCTTCCCCTCCCTTCCCCTCCCTTCCCCTCCCTTCCCCTCCCTTCCCCTCCCTTCCCCTCCCTTCCCCTCCCTTCCCCTCCCTTCCCCTCCCTTCCCCTCCCTTCCCCTCCCTTCCCCTCCCTTCCCCTCCCTTCCCCTCCCTTCCCCTCCCTTCCCCTCCCTTCCCCTCCCTTCCCCTCCCTTCCCCTCCCTTCCCCTCCCTTCCCCTCCCTTCCCCTCCCTTCCCCTCCCTTCCCCTCCCTTCCCCTCCCTTCCCCTCCCTTCCCCTCATTGCTTAAGTTGGCCCTGGTATCCTCCTGGTTCTGTTGACTTTGATATTTGGTTTTGTTGCGTAATCACCTCATCCTTTTGGCTCTCCCTGGTCCCCTTCTGGGGTTTGACCTCCATTACTAAATATCTATTCCTTGGTGTGAGCCATTTGGAGAAGAGCACCTTACCTAGTGTCTGCGATGTGTGCCCTCCTAGTACATTCCACCTTTTCTTTCATGTTGTCTGATGCTAGCGTGCATAGCCAGCATGGTAGCCAGCCCATGTGGTGGGGTCGCTATGTACCCTTTTGGTTGAGCCCCCTAAATACACAGGGATCACTCTTCTGATACCTAAGCTGTGACCTCATGCAAGCCTTGGAGTGGCTGCTCGTCATCCTGGAGCATCGGAACTCCCGGCAATGGCCGCCGTGCCAGACGGCCCTTGCTGTGGCTGGGTGGCGCCCGTGAGGAGAGCCCCTGATCGGAATGTGTGGTATCAGGGCGGACGCTATGCAAATGAAAAGCATACGGGTCCAGAACGCTGGCGGTTCTTCTGCAGCCGTCTCTCTGCGTGGAACTGATTCTTCGAGTGCTGCTTCTATTGCCCCTTCGGCCTTCCCTTCCGTGACTAGCCCATGGGAAGAGGGTCAGGCCCGTCGGCTAGGGGCAAAACCTTTCCCCATTATCTGGTATGCACCAGGACTGATGGGGATACTTTAACCAATACCAAACCTTTATTATTTGTGGAACACAATGAAGACAAGTTTGGCGAAATGGACTCCCTGAGCAAGATGCGGTTGGGTTCGTTGCTGATCAAAACTGCTTCAGCTGCCCAATCTGCAGCCCTTCGTACCTGTACCCATCTTGGCACAATTCCTGTGTCCATTAACCCCCACCAGTCTCTAAATATGGTTCAAGGTGTGATTTTCACAGGGACCTCATCCATCAAACTGATTAGGAACTTCGGGACTGTCTTGGTGGGGTGTTCAATTTGTTCGGCGTGTTCAGAAGTGTCCTAAGGATGTGATGTGAAGCCATACATCCCACCTCCTATGAAGTGTTTTAAGTGCTTGCGTTTTGGACACGTGTCTTCCTGCTGTTCACAGGCCCCTCTCTGTGGTGACTGGATGTCCACTCCATGAGGGGAGTCCCTGTGTTCCTCCTCCTGTGTGTGTTGTCATGGCAATCATTCTCCACGTTCACCAGATTGCCCAGTATATAAGAATGAAACAAAGATACAGGAGTAAGTCCCTCGATCGTTAAACCTACACAAAGGCCTGTAATAAGTATACACGTCTTCACCCTGTGTCCACGACATCTAGTTATGCTTTGGTTACGTCTTCATCCCTTCCTCCCCTTTCCTTACCCCAATCCCGGACCCCTCTCCTCACCCCCCCTCCCCTGCGGCTCCCACACCTTCTCCTATGGGCGTTGCTCCCCCTCCCCAGCCGGAGAAGTGTCCCACTCCTTCGGCGTCTGCTGGTCAAGGGCGCCTCTCCTGGGATGCCCCTTCCTGGCACCTTCCAGGCCAAAGGTCTGCTGCCACGCGACGACCGCGAGAGCCGCGGTCTGTCGGCCCCCAGGTCGCCTGATCTTACTGTTCCCGATCTTGGTGCAGCTGGCTCCTTTATACCACACAGCCCTCCTCGACCTCAGCCTGAAAAGAAGAAACATAAGTCCCGGGACAAAGAGCCTCTGGTGTCACCAGAGGTCCCATTCCCGGCTTCACAACCGGATTCTGCCGTGTCGTTCGTGGATGTCGCCCCTCCTTGTCAGTGATGAGTGGGGACCTGGCGGTATGACTGGCTTTACCGTGTTCAGCCCCCATTTAAATCATCGTTCTGTGGTTATCCAATGGAATTGTAATGGATACTATCGTCACTTTCCGGAATTGAAATCCCTTATTTCGTTTTACTCTGCAGCTTGTGTGGTCCTACAGGAATCTCATTTTACTGATGCTCACTCACCGACCCTCTGTGGGTTCAGTGTTTCCTATCGAAATCGGGTTGGACCCCTGCGGGCTTCTGGTGGCGTTTGTACGTTGGTCCGTACAGACATTGCTAGCACATGGATTCCTCTTCAAACTACATTGGAAGCGGTTGCTGTTTGGGTCCAACTGGACCCTGAGGTCATGGTTTGCAATCTTTATCTCCCTCCTGACAGGACTCTTACACATGCTGCCTTAACTGCCATTCTTCAGCAACTTCCTCCTTCCTTCCCCCTCCTTTGGGATTTTAATGCTCATCATCCCTTACAGGGGCAGTGCATTTCCATATAGACGAGGTCTTCTCATAGACCACTTTATTGCAGAACACGACTTGTGCCTTCGTAATGATGGCTCCCCTACTCATTTCATTGCCAGTCATGGTACCTTTACTGCCATTTATCTTTCTTCTCCCTCCCTCCTCCCTTCATTACACTGGTCACCACACGACGACCTTTGTGATAGTGACCATTTCCTGTAGATTCTCTCTCCACCTTCCACCTTCCACCTTCCCGCTCCCCGATGGACAGGTTACCTCGTTGGTCGTTCCACCGCGCCGATTGGCCTCTATACACTGCACAGGTCGTGTTTTGTCCCTCTTTGTCGGGTTGTATTGATGACGTCCTATGTGACGTGTCTGACGCGATTGTTCGCGCTGCTAGCCTTGCTGTCCCGCGCTCATCTGGACCATTTCGTCGCCGGCAGGTCCCCTGGTGGAGTACGGACATTGCCATTGCCATCCGTGATCGCCGTCGAGCTTTGCAAAACCTTAAGAGGCACTCATCCATTGCCAGCCTTATTACCTTTAAACGCCTTCGCGCTAAAGCCCGTTATTTAATCAAACAGAGCAAGCGGATATGTTGAACGATTTGTTTCTTCCCTCGGTTCTACTGTCCCTCTGTCACGGGCTACACTTCGCTCTCTCCAAGGTTGCCATCGGCAGTCCACCATCCCAGGCCTTCTCCCAGATGGCCTTTGTATGGACCCGTTAGTTCTTGCGGAACATCTTACGACCCATTTTGCAATGGCATCAGCCTCCTATCCGGCTGCTTTCCTTCACTGGAATCAGCAGGCTGAAGCTTCCACCTTACGTTTTACCCCTAATCAGTCAGAATCTTACAACGAACCTTTTAATGAATGGGAATTTCCTTCCGTACTTTCTTGTTCTCATGATACATCCCACGCCCCAGACTCCATTCATAACCAAATGCTTCAACATCTCAGTGCTCCACAACGGCAACATCATCTTCGGGTGTTTAACCATATCTGGCTCCAGGTTGACTTCCCTTCTCAGTGGAGTGATAGCATCGTGGTTCCTGTCCTTAAGACTGGTAAGAACCCACCATTTGTTGATAGCTATAGGCCAGTTAGTCTGACCAATGTTGTTTGTGAATCACTTCAACAGATGGTAGCCCGTCGGCTCAATTGGGTCCTCGAATCTCGGTATCTATTGTCCCCTTACCAGTGTGGCTTCAGAGAGGGATGGTCTCCGATCGATCACTTACTTCGCTTGCAATCTGCAGCTCGGCAGGCTTTTTCCCAGCGCCGTCATTTGGTTGCAGTATTTTTTTACCTACACAAGGCCTATGACACGGCTTGGCACCATCACATCTTACTTCATCACTGGAGCCTTTGGGGTCCACTACCGATTTTTATCCGCCAGTTCATGTTCTATCAGCCATTCCGGGTTTGGGTTGGTACTGTCTTTAGTTCTACACGGACCCAGGAGACGGGCATCCCATAGGGTTCTGTCTTGAGTGTCCTACCGATGGACTTGTGGCCTCTGTCGGTCCTTTGGTCGCCCATGCCTTGTGTGATTTCTGCATTTGGGTTAGTTCCTCTTCGATGGCCTCTGCAGAGTGGCAGCTCCAGGGAGCTATATGGCGTGCCTCTGCATATGGACCCTCTCACATGGGTTTCAATTATCTCCTTTAAAATCGTGGGTGGTCTACTCCTGTCACTGTACTAAGATCCACTCTAATCCTGAGCTGTATCTCGATGCACAACGATTGGCTGTGGTCTCACGGTTTTGTTTCCAGGGTTTTCTTTTCGACAATAAGCTGACTTGGCTGTCCCATATCAGACTTCTGAAGGTAGGATGTTTCCATAAACTCAGTCCTTTGCTTCCTTGCCCATTCCTCTTGGGTTGCGGACTGCTCCCTCCTTCTCCGTCTTTATCGTGCTTCAGTTCTGTCTCGCTTGGACTATGGTTGTCAAGTTTATGGTTCGGCTGCTCCTTCCACACTACACGTGCTGTATCCAGTCAACCATCGTGGCATTTGTGTGGCCACTGGTGCCTTCCCTACTAGCCCTGTTCATAGTCTCCTGAATTGAAGCTGTCCCAGCTTCTGGTGTCTTATGCACTCGCTCTCCGTTCGTCTCCCACTCATCCTTCCTATTCTATCCTGTTCCAAGGCCATGGAAGTCGCCCACCTGATTCCCACCCTCAGGTGGGTTTACCGGTTGGGCTCCGCCTTGCGTATCTTTGCCGTGATTTTCAGCTTCCTTCATTGTCCTGTCTTCTTCGCTCCATCCTTCCCCGCCACCCCCCTCCCCCTTCCTTGGTTAGTTCCTCAGCCTCGAATTGGAATGGATCTCCACCGATGTCCGAAAGATTCCATCCCCCCAATGGTGTTCCATTCCTTTTTCCGCCGGATTTTATAAGAGTTTCAGGATGCTGTTTTTTACACTGATGGCTCTAAATCTGCTGATCATGTGGGATATGCCTTCACGTCCTCTGTTGGAATGGAAAATCATCTCCTGCACCTACATGTGGGGTGTTTACTGTGGAATTTATGGCAATTTCCCAGGCTCTTCCCTTTATTAAACAGCCTGAACGCAACCGAGTTTTGTTATGTACGGACTCAATGAGTGGCCTTCTGGCTATTGACCGGTGTTTTACGCGCTATCCCTTGGTCTCTGCCATCCATGACCATCTCGTTGATCTTCACCATGCTGCTTGTTCCGTTGATTTCCTTTGGGTCACTGGCCATGTGGTTATCCCTGGTAATGAGCTTGCTGATAGTTTGAATGGGGAGCAGTCACTTAAACCCTCCTTCTCTGCAACCGCTCCTGCAGTTGATTTATGGCTTCACATAAAACCCCACTACACATAATCATGGGCAAACTCTTGGAAGGCTACCTCCCTATCTAATAAACTTCGTGGTATTAAGGTGACACCAGTTTCATGGCGTTCCTCCTTCCACCTCTCCCGAAAGGCCTCAACCACCCTGTGTCTTCTCCGCATTGGCCATACGAGGCTGACCATGGTTCTCTTTTGCGTAATGAGACGCCCACACTTTATGGTTGTGGAGCCTTCCAGTCAGTAACCCACATTTTGGTGGAATGCCCCCTTTTGGCTCTGCATACTAAATACAGACTTCCCTGCACTTTACCTTTAATGTTGTCTTACGATTCCCAGATGGTCGAACTGGTTCTCAGTTTCCTCTGTGAAAGTGAGTTTTATTCTCAGTTTTAAGGTTCTTAAATTTACTCTGGTGTTGGCAGGGTGGTGATGGTGGGGTTGTCTCGCACTGTAAGCTGTTTTCGGAGATTCCCAATCCCCTCTCTGGCCAAGATCCTCTTCTTTCCCTTCTCATCCGTTTTTTCACTTTTTAGAATTGGTTAGTCTCCTTTTCCAATAATAACTTACACATTCTAGCGGTTGACCGCTTTTAAATAGCAGGTGGTCTTGCCTATACTGCATCAGAGTTGGGATATTTCGTGCCTCTAGCATAGCTGTGGGGTTACTCTCTTGCTGAGTTCCCTCATTTTGTTTTTACCATTGATGACACGACTTCATTTCTACGTTTCTTAGCCTTTTGCCTTTTATCGTCCTGACTTTTCTGAGATGCCAAACTGTCTGAATGGACCACATTTCAAACAAGGGACTGATGTTGCTGTTTGGTCCCTTAAACCCCAACCAACCTATTGTTCTTTCAGCAGTATGTCTCTGAATGGTTTCTGCATTAAATGTCAATGTCATAAAAGAAAAACCTTAAGACAGTGATTAGGCTGCAGTTTAAGGCTCACTGGACCTTAGCTCCTAAACGTGCGTTTATTAGTCAAGATCACCACAGGCTACTTTTACACTTTAGTTCCTTTTATTTGTAGACCATGGCATCGTTCTCTCGGACTGCTGTACCAAATAATTTGTAACAATTGACACAGAAAAGTGTAATAACCCCTTCCCCCTCCCCCTTACTCCCCCCCCAAGCCCTCTCGCATCCTTCATTGACATGGATCTGCACTTCCCCCCCAGGGGATCCACAACTCTTTTGTGGATACGTGCGTAGCGAGCACGGGACCCCGAGCAGATGTGGCCTTCCTTCCTTTCCGGGCTGCATACCTTCCCTTCCCTTTCCGCATCCTTCCCCATCCCCCATCTTCGCCCCCCCCCTCACCTCTGGCTCTTTCCTTCCTTTTCTCCCCCTCTGGGGGAATGGTTTGTGCCTACGTCCGGAGACGGACGCTTGTAAATGTACCACATTCTTCGCCTTCCTTACTTGTAAGTCTTCGTCCTTCCTTTGTCCCTCTCTTTTCCTTACCTCTTCTTTCTACCCTTTTCTCCGCTGCGGCGTTTGAGACCTCTTCTTTCCTTTCCCTTTCTCTTTCTTCCTCCCTGTGCGTGTCTGAAGGCCGACCCACGCACTTCCATGCGTAGCCGGTGACGGGGTAACGCGTAATTCCCCGCCCCGGGTAGACAGGTAGGACACGTACGTACCCCCTGGTAACGGCCAGGCCCAGGGAGGGGTGATTACCCGAGCTGATACCTTCCGAAAGTGCCGATTGGTCGCTCCGTCCGTTTGTCGGGAGGTGTGACCTGAGGTGTGAACAATCACCTAAGGCGGGAGTGCCCTCAGAGAGGGCCCCCACAAGGGAGGAGCGCGCCATCGGAGACGCCGGTAATCATGGGGGATTCTTCCGCAATGGTTTCCTCATCTTCCACTATGTCTGCTCACAAACGTAAGTTCACTGAGTCTCAACCACAGTCAGTTCTTCCATCGTTGCCACAGTTCCTTGTTGTTTCTCGGTCTGACGAAGGTCACGACTTCTTCACAGTCAACCCTTCCATAATTCAGAAAGGTGTCGACGCAATTGCAGGTCCTGTAAAGTCTTGTTCCAGATTACGGAATGGCACCCTGTTGTTAGAAACACACAGTGCCCTCCAGGCACAAAAATTGCTGCGTACCTCACTACTACACACTTTCCCTGTCCGGGTGGAACCGCACCGTACCTTAAATTCCTCGCGTGGAGTTGTTTATACACGCTCCCTCGATGGACTGTCTGACGAAGAAATTCAGCACTACCTGTCAGACCAGGGCGTAACGGCTGTTCATAGGGTTATGAAAAGGGTTGACACGAAGATCATTCCAACCCGCACTGTCTTTTTGACATTTGACAAAGTGCAACTCCCATCGAAAATCAAAGCAGGCTATGAGATAATTTCCGTTCGTCCTTACGTCCCAAACCCTACGCGTTGCTATCGGTGCCAGCGATTCAATCACACCAGCCAGTCCTGTTCTAATCCGGCCAAATGTGTTACGTGTGGCAGGGATGCCCATGAGGGTGCTTGTCCACCTCCATCCCCTCGCTGCATCAACTGTATGGGTGACCACGCTGCTTCCTCTAGAGATTGCCCAGTTTTTAAGGACGAAAAGCTCATCCAGGAAATAAGAGTGAAGGAAAAGGTGTCGACCTTTGCTGCTCGGAAGTTTTTCGCCAGTCGACAGCCCACCGTGCCTCAGACAGGCAAATACAGCACTGTCCTTGCTTCTCCTCGGCCAACAAAGGAGGCGGCCACGCAGACTTGCGACTTCACCTTTAGTGCCACGGTCGTCCGATCGGCCAGCGCAAAGATCGCCCGTTCAACTTCACCACTTTCGCCTGCCCACTCTTTGGCTCACCCTTCGTCGGGTTCTGCTAAATCTCGAGCCCAAAAGTCAGACACCAAGTCTTCGAAGAAAGAGCATACTCGTGAAGAGTTTTTACGTACGGCAACTTCACCACCATCGGTTCCTCCTTCCTCTAAACCTCATACTTCCAAGAAGGCTACAAAGAAACCCATTTCCTCTCCTTCTCCGCCAAGGCGTGTCCCATCCACAGCGCCACCTGGCGGAAATCGCCCTCGGCCGTCTTCTGTGTCGCCGAGGCGCACTGCTGGTGACCGGTCAACCGGCCGATCGCTGGTGGCAGGAGCTGCTCCTGACCAACATATGGATCAGGATCTTCTGCCTTCGGCCGAATGCCATTCCATGCTGTCGGTCGCAAGCTCTGAGCAGTCGTTGAGTTGACAGCACCCTTGGTCACATTCCTCCATTTTCCGTTCACCCTATGTCCATTATCCACTGGAATATCCGCGGCATTCGAGCCAATCGGGATGAATTGTCGATCCTCTTACGATCCTACTCGCCGGTCATCTTCTGTCTTCAGGAAACAAAGCTGCGTCCTAATGACCGCTTCGTTCTCCCTCATTTTCAGTCCGTCCGATATGACCTCCCCTCTGTGGAAGGCACTCCAGCCCATGGAGGACTCATGATTCTTCTCCATGATACTCTCCATTATCATCCAATCCCCTTAGACAGTTCCTTCCAAGCTGTCGCCGTCCGTCTTTCCCTTTCTGGATACACGTTCTCTCTTTGTACTGTATACATTCCATCGTCCACCCCAATGGCACGAGCTGATCTCCTTCATCTTCTTGGTCAGCTTCCACCCCCCTATTTGCTGGTTGGGGACTTCAATGCCCACCACCCGCTTTGGGGATCTCCACATCCTTGTCCACGTGGCTCACTATTGCTAGACGTCTTCCACCAAGCGGATCTGGTTTGCCTCAACACTGGGGTCCCCACGTTTTTGTCTGCCTCCACGACAAATTTCTCTCATTTGGACCTTGCGATCGGTACTGTTCCGCTTGCTCGGCGTTTCGAATGGTTCGCCCTTGATGATACACACTCGAGTGACCACTTTCCATGTGTCCTTAGGCTGCAGCCTCAACTGCCATATATGCGCCCGCGACGCTGGAAGTTCGCCCAAGCCGATTGGACACTTTTTTCGTCTCTAGCGACATTCGATGACCGCTTTCCCAGCGTCGACGATGAGGTCACACATATTACCGACGTTATTCTTACAGCTGCGGAACGTTCCATTCCACGCACCTCCGAATTGCCCCGGCGCCCCCCAGTTCCTTGGTGGAACGAGGCATGCCGTGACGCAATCCGTGAGCGGCGACGTGCTCTTCGCATTTTCCGTCACCATCCTACTTTAGCAAACTGTATCCGCTATAAGCAACTCCGTGCGCGATGCCGTCGCGTCATCCGCGATAGCAAGAAGGCAAGCTGGCAATTCTTTTAGCTCCTTTAACACCTTCACTCCCTCCTCGGAAGTTTGGAGTCGGCTTCGACGGTTCTCAGGCGCGCCTAGTTTCTCCCCGGTCTCTGGGCTCACTGTCGCGCATGATACCTTAGTGGACCCCGTCGCAATTTCTAACTCATTGGGTCAGCACTTTGCTGAGATTTCGAGCTCTTCAAATTACCCGCCAGCGTTTCTCCCGAAGAAACGTGCAGCGGAAGTGCGACCTCTTGCTTTCTCCTCTCAAAATCGCGAAAGCTACAATACTGTTTTCTCCATGCGGGAACTCCAACATGCCCTCTCTTCTTCTCGCTCCTCCGCCCCTGGATCAGATGGTATCCATGTCCAAATGTTGCTGCATTTATCAACCCATAGTCTGCGTTACCTCCTTCGCCTTTATAATCGAATTTGGACCGACAGTACCTTTCCCAGACGATGGCGGGAAGCTATCGTCGTTCCCATTCCGAAACCTGGAAAGGACAAACATCTCCCCTCTAGTTATCGCCCCAGTTCTCTCACGAGTAGTGTCTGTAAGATTTTGGAGCGTATGGTGAATTACCGTTTAGCTTGGTGGCTGGAATCCCGCAGTCATTTAACACCTGCCCAATGCGGATTCCGAAAGCATCGCTCTGCAGTTGACCATCTTGTTGCTCTCTCCACTTATATCATGAACAATTTTCTCCGGAAACGCCACAGTAGCAATATTTTTTGATCTGGAGAGAGCATACGATACCTGTTGGAGGACAGGCATCCTCCGCACACTGTTCTCTTGGGGCTTTCGAGGCCGGCTGCCCCTTTTTCTTCGCGAATTTATGGCAGAGCGAACATTTAGGGTGCGGGTGAACACTACTCTCTCCCGTACTTTCTCTCAAGAAAACGGGGTACCCCAGGGCTCCGTGCTGAGTGTTGTACTGTTTGCCATCGCTATAAATCCAATTATGGATTGTCTCCTTCCTGACGTCTCGGGCTCCCTCTTTGTGGACGATTTTGCGATCTACTACAGCTCTCAACGGACCAGCCTTCTTAAACGACGTCTTCAAGGATGTCTCGATCGCCTCCACTCTTGGAGCCTCGAAACCGGCTTCAGTTTTTCTCCCAGTAAGACCGTTTGTATTAATTTTTGGCGACGTAAGGAGTTTCTTCCGCCCTCCTTACATCTAGGTCTGTCAACCTCCCGTTTTCAGACGTCACAAAATTCTTGGGTCTTATGTTTGACAGAAAACTGTGCTGGTCCTCCCACGTTTCCTATCTTTCGGCTCGCTGTCTGCGAACGCTCAACGCCCTCCGTGTCCTGAATGGTACCTCCTGGGGAGCGGACCGAGTGGTCCTTCTCCGCCTCTATCGCGCCTTAGTGCGCTCGAAATTGGACTATGGAAGCATCGTCTACTCCTCTGCTCGGCCGTCTATTCTTCGGCGTCTCGACTCTATCCACCACCGTGGATTACGTTTAGCGTCTGGAGCTTTTTACACTAGCCCTGTGGAAAGCCTTTATGCTGAGACTGCTGAACCTCCGCTGTCCAATCGGCGAGCGGTCCTTCTGAGCCGTTATGCTAGCCATCTGTCTTCCATGCCTGCTAATCCAGCCCACGACCCTTTTTTCGACGCCTCCTTTGATGTAGGGTATGCAGGCCGCTCCTCCTCCCTACTACCCCCGGGAGTCCGCTTCCGTCAACTGCTCCATTCTCTTTCCTTCCGCTTTCCTAAAACCTTCTTGACAACTTGGGGTACAGCACCGCCTTGGCTTCGTCCCCGGATCTGTCTGCTCCGTGATCTTTGTCAATTTCCCAAGGATGGTACGCCTTCACTTGTTTATCGTCGGGCATTTGCTGCTCTATGTGCACAAATGAGAGACGCCACCTTTATTTACACCGACGGCTCGAAAACATCGTTGGGTGTAGGGAGTGCCTATATTGTTGGCGACGCCCCAAATCACTTTCGGCTTCCCGACCAGTGTTCTGTTTATACTGCGGAGCTTTTCGCTGTTCTCCAGGCTGTCCACTACATCCGCCGCCATCAGCGGATACAGTACGTAATCTGCTCAGATTCTCTCAGCTCTCTCCTCAGTCTCCAAGCTCTTTACCCTGTGCACCCTCTGGTCCACCGGATTCAGGATTGTCTGCGCTTGCTCCACCTGGGGGGCGTCTCGGTGGCGTTCCTCTGGCTCCCGGGACACGCTGGTATCTGTGGGAATGAGGCGGCTGATATAGCAGCCAAGGCTGCAGTTTCTCTTCCTCGGCCAGCTATTCAGTCGCTTCCCTTCACCGATCTACGGAGCGGTTTATGTCGCAAAGTTGCTCATTTATGGCATGCGCATTGGTCAACACTTCCCCGCAATAAATTGCGGGAAGTGAAAGCCCTTCCTTGCGCTTGGACCTCTTCCTCCCGAACGCGTCGTCGGGAGGAGGTAATTTTAGCTAGACTCCGGATAGGGCACTGTCGTTTTAGCCATCGGCATCTTTTAAGCGGTGATCCTCCCCCACTCTGTCCCCACTGCTCTCAGCTGTGGACGGTAAGACACCTTTTAATTGAATGCCCCTATTTTAATCCGTTACGCTCCCGTCTACAGCTATCGCCTGATCTATCGTCGATTTTAGCAGATGACACGCGCTCAGCCGACCGCGTTCTCCAGTTTATTAGTGACAGTGAAATGACGTCAGTCATTTGAAGTTTTATCGGGGACCATCAACCCCTCTCTGTAGTGGACTTTTAAGCCTTGTTTCTGCTTTTCGTGTCCAATTTTTTGAGTTTTGTTCCCATTTTTGCTGTTTTCCATTTTCAGTTTTTATTCTTTCCTCAGTCGCGGACCGGGCGCTAATGACCATAGCAGTTTTGCGCCCTAAAAACCAAAATAAAAGAAAAAAAAGAGATCTGCACTTCGTCATTCTCCAGCTGTTGGGCGAGGTCACCACCTGGCCCTCCTGGGTGCCTTTTCCTCCATCCTCTGTACATTATTGCTTTCTGTGCTGTCGACAATAATGGACTTCTTACCTTGTTTGTGCCTAATATCCAGCACGCTAGCCAGTCTGTGGTGGGGCTGCCCTGTACCCTGTTCGTAGCCCCCTGACCACACAAGGATCGCTCTGCTGATGTCTGCGCCATTACCTTGCCACATGTGCCAAGGAGTAGATGCTCATCCTCCTGGGCATGACGACTCCCAGCAGTGGCCATCCTGCTGGGTGGCCTTTGCTGTGGCTGGATGGCGCCCATGGGGAGGCCCCCTCATAGGAGACCATGGAATCAGGGCAGATGCATGCCATGATGTGTAGTCTGTCATCTCTTGCTGGTGGTCAAACACCAGCAGTCTCTAAGCGGTCAGTCTAACTTCAGTGCTAAGAAATACGATCCCAAATTATCCCCCCCCCCCCCCCGAATTACCACACCATGGGAGAAACCCCAGGATAAGTATTGTAGCAAAGGTTACTCACCCTGGCACCTCGTATGTATGAGAGTTGATTGGGAATCTTTCTTGTCAATGAAAAATCAGTTTTTTGTTGAACATTTACAGGAAAAGTTTGGGGAGGTGGAGGGCTTGTGCAAAATGCGATCAGTGTCGGTCTTCATCAAAACAGCATCCTCTGTCCAGTCATGGGCAGTACTCGCCTGTGATAAGCTTCCGTTATGCCCCATAAGAGCTTACATATAGTCCTGGGTATCATTTTTTACAGGGACCATCTTTTGCAGTCTGACGATGAGTTGCATCTCAATTAAGAGCGGCGAGGTGTACATTTCGTCTGGCGTGTCCTCCGGGGTCGGAGAGATAATCAGCTCGCCACCAGTGCCTTCATCTTGGCCTTAGAGGATGACACATTACCCAAGGAGGTCAAGGCGATAGTCTACCACTGTAACGTAAAGCTGTATATCCCTCCCCCAATGCTGTGCCTCAAGTGCTGGTAGTTCAGCCATCTCTCTTCCCACTGTAATTCCAGCATCACCTGCCGGGATTGTGGACGTCCTTTACATTCCAATACTCCCTGTGCCTCATCTCCCATCTGTCAACTGCAGAAAGCACCATTCCCCTTGCTCAGTGAACTGCCCCCCCTGCGGGTCCGGGGTAAGAATAGGCCCGAGGTATTCCTGCCTGTCGTAAGAGGCGACTAAAAGGAGTCCCTCCCCCTCAAGGGGGTAGTTAGCGCCTGCGTCCGGAGACGGACGGTTCCACGACCTCTATTTGCGGTCATTTTGCTTTTTCACTTCTCGTTTCTTCCTTCCTTTGGTTTCTTCCTTCCTTTGGTTTCTTCCTTCCTTTGGTTTCTTCCTTCCTTTGGTTTCTTCCTTCCTTTGGTTTCTTCCTTCCTTTGGTTTCTTCCTTCCTTTGGTTTCTTCCTTCCTTTGGTTGGTTTCTTCCTTCCTTTGGTTGGTTTCTTCCTTCCTTTGGTTGGTTTCTTCCTTCCTTTGGTTGGTTTCTTCCTTCCTTTGGTTGGTTTCTTCCTTCCTTTGGTTGGTTTCTTCCTTCCTTTGGTTGGTTTCTTCCTTCCTTTGGTTGGTTTCTTCCTTCCTTTGGTTGGTTTCTTCCTTCCTTTGGTTGGTTTCTTCCTTCCTTTGGTTGGTTTCTTCCTTCCTTTGGTTGGTTTCTTCCTTCCTTTGGTTGGTTTCTTCCTTCCTTTGGTTGGTTTCTTCCTTCCTTTGGTTGGTTTCTTCCTTCCTTTGGTTGGTTTCTTCCTTCCTTTGGTTGGTTTCTTCCTTCCTTTGGTTGGTTTCTTCCTTCCTTTGGTTGGTTTCTTCCTTCCTTTGGTTGGTTTCTTCCTTCCTTTGGTTGGTTTCTTCCTTCCTTTGGTTGGTTTCTTCCTTCCTTTGGTTGGTTTCTTCCTTCCTTTGGTTGGTTTCTTCCTTCCTTTGGTTGGTTTCTTCCTTCCTTTGGTTGGTTTCTTCCTTCCTTTGGTTGGTTTCTTCCTTCCTTTGGTTGGTTTCTTCCTTCCTTTGGTTGGTTTCTTCCTTCCTTTGGTTGGTTTCTTCCTTCCTTTGGTTGGTTTCTTCCTTCCTTTGGTTGGTTTCTTCCTTCCTTTGGTTGGTTTCTTCCTTCCTTTGGTTGGTTTCTTCCTTCCTTTGGTTGGTTTCTTCCTTTCTTTGGTTGGTTTCTTCCTTTCTTTGGTTGGTTTCTTCCTTTCTTTGCTCTTCTCCACCTCACTGTCTTCCTTACTCTTTCCCCTGCATAATGTCCTTGCCTTCTTCTCCTTGCCTTCTTCTCCTTGCCTTCTTCTCCTTGCCTTCTTCTCCTTGCCTCCTTCTCCTTGCCTCCTTCTCCTTGCCTCCTTCTCCTTGCCTCCTTCTCCTTGCCTCCTTCTCCTTCCTCCCTGTGCGCGCCTGAAGGCCGACCCACGCGTTCGCACGCGTAGCCGGTGACGGGGTAACGCGTAATTCCCCGCACTGGGTAGACATGTAAGGCACGCGCGTACCACCTGGTAAAGGCCAGGCCCGGGTAGGGGTGATTGCCTGAGCTGATACCTTCTGACCATGCCGATTGGCCCCTCCGTCTGTTTCTCGGGAGGTGTGACCTGAGGTGTAAACATTCACCTAAGGCGGGAGTGCCCTCTGAGAGGGTCCCCACAAGGAAGGAGCGCGCCATCGGAGACGCTGGCAATCATGGAGGATTCCTGCACAATGGATTTCACTCCATCTCTCTCGACTTCTGCCCAAAAACGGAAACGTGACCAGCTACCAGTGACAAAAGTATTACCGCCTGCCCCACAGTTCCTCGTCGTTTCTCGATCTGAGGACGGAAAGGATTTTTCCTCTGTCACCCTTTCGTTATCCAGAAGGGCGTCGATGCCATAGCCGGATCTGTCAAACCTTGTACCAGGTTGCGTAACGGTACCTTATTACTCGAAACTGAGAGCGCCTTTCAGGCACAAAAACTGCTTTGGGCCACACTCCTGTACACATTCCCTGTCCGGGTGGAGGCTCACCGAACTTTGAATTCGTCTCGTGGTGTGGTCTATACTAGATCCCTCGACGGCTTGACTGACGAGGAGATTCAATCTTTCCTCGCTGAGCAGGGCGTGACGGCTGTCCATAGGGTCATGAAAAAGGTCAACAATGACCTTGTACCGACCCGGACACTTTTCTTGACCTTCGATAGTGTTCAGCTGCCATAGCGCATCAAAGCGGGCTACGAGGTTATTTCTGTTCGCCCCTATGTCCCGACACCTACGCGCTGCTACCAGTGTCAGCGTTTCAATCACACTCGCCAGTCTTGTTCCAATGCGGCTAAATGTGTCACTTGTGGCAGGGATGCCCATGAGGGTGACTGTCCACCTCCGTCTCCTCGTTGTGTTAACTGTCAGGGTGACCATGCCGCATCCTCCCGCGACTGTCCTGTCTATAAGGAAGAACGCTGTATCCAAGAAATTCGGGTCAAAGAGAAAGTGTCCACCTCGGCTGCTCGCAAGCTATTGGCAAGTAGGAAGCCCACGCTGCTCCCAGCGGGGAAATACAGTACTGTCCTCGCC
Organism: Schistocerca nitens; assembly: GCF_023898315.1. Taxonomy (NCBI): domain Eukaryota; kingdom Metazoa; phylum Arthropoda; class Insecta; order Orthoptera; family Acrididae; genus Schistocerca; species Schistocerca nitens. The sequence goes on along the minus strand of NC_064618.1, from coordinate 347,605,034 downwards.
TCTCCTCGGACTACCAGGGAGGTGGCAACCCAGACATGCGATCTGACCTTCAGCACCACGGTCGTCCGTTCGGCCAGTGCTAAGATCGCGCGGTCGACGTCTCCTCTTCCTCCCATCACCCCACAGACACCAGCCCCTTCATCAGCTTCTGCTAAGACGAAGACCCAGAAATCAGATGCACGGGCCTTCAAGAAGGAACCGTCCCGTGCAGACTTCCTACGTACCTCGACCTCCCAGCCTTCGACCGGTACTTCCACCAAACGACCTTCCAAGAAGGCTAATAGGAAGCACAGTTCTCCTTCTCCGCCACAGCGTATTTCTTCTCCTGCGCCACCCAGCGGTTGCCGCCCCAGGCCGTCATCCGTTTCGCCTGGCCGCACAGCTGGTAGCCGAACATCGGGCCGTTCACCGGCGGAGGAAGCTCCCCCTCCCGGCCATCTTCCCAAGATGGCCGATGAACCTATAGACCCAATGGACGATGACTGTCCGCCTACTGATAGCGGCGGCAGTGCTCGCTCGAAGCCAGGCCCTCAGCGGCCTTCGAGGTGACCCCTTCTTTCATCTTCCCTTTTTTTTTTTCTTACGATGGCACTTGCTCACAGGAATATTCGCTGCATTCGCTCCAACCGAAAGGACTTGAAGTTGCTGCTCCGCTTGCACCGTCCGCTCGTCGTAGCCCTCCAGGAAACTAAGCTACGCCCATGCGATCAAATTGCCTTGGCACACTACACCTCTGTGGGTTTTGACCTACCCCCTGTGGTAGGTATCCCAGCTCATGGAGGGGTTATGTTGCTGGTCCGGGATGATATTTACTACGATCCCATCACGTTGCACACCGGCCTGCAGGCAGTTGCCATCCGCATTACTCTCCCCACTTTTACATTTTCCATTTGTACCGTTTACACTTCATCGTCGTCTGCCGTTACCAGGGCAGACATGATGCAACTTATTGCTCAGCTACCTGCACCATTTTTGTTAACTGGAGACTTCAATGCCCACTATCCCCTTTGGGGCTCTCCAGCATCCTGCCCGAGGGGCTCCCTGTTAGCAGACCTTTTCAACCAGCTCAATCTTGTCTGCCTCAATACTGGCGCCCCTACTTTTCTTTCGGACACATCTCACACCTATTCCCATTTAGACCTCTCTATATGTACTCGCCAACTTGCACGCCGGTTCGAGTGGTATGCACTTTCTGATACATATTCGAGCGACCACTTCCCGTGTGTCATCCATCTCCTGCAGCAAACCCCCTCTCCGTGCTCCTCTAGTTGGAACATCTCCAAACCAGACTGGGGGCTCTTCTCTTCCAGGGCGACCTTTCAGGATCAAACATTCCCAAGCTGCGATAGTCAGGTCGCACACCTCACAGACGTCATTCTCACTGCTGCTGAATATTCCATCCGTCACCCTACTTCTTCTCCACGACGCGTACCGGTCCCCTGGTGGACCGCAGCATGTAGACGCTTTACGTGCTCGTCGACGTGCTTTACGCACCTTTAAACGCCACCCTACAGTGGCGAATTCTATCAATTATAAACGATTACGTGCACAGTGTCGTCGTATTATTAAAGAAAGCAAGAAAGCCAGCTGGGCTGCTTTCACAAGCACCTTCAACAGTTTCTCCTTCTGTTGTCTGGGGTAGCCTGCGCCGGCTATCTGGCACTAAGGTCCACTCACCAGTTTCTGGCTTGACGGTCGCGAATGACGTCCTTGTGGCCCCTGAGGCTGTCTCCAATGCCTTCGGCCGCTTTTTCGCAGAGGTTTCGAGCTCCGCTCATTACCACTCTGCCTTCCTCCCCCGCAAACAGGCAGAGGAGGCTAGGCCACCTAACTTCCGCTCCTCGAATCGTGAAAGTTATAATGCCCCATTCACCATGCGGGAACTCGAAACCGCACTTGGCCGATCACGGTCCTCCGCTCCAGGGCCTGATTCTATTCATATTCAGATGCTGAACAACCTTTCTCCTGCGGGTAAAGGTTTTCTTCTTCGTACTTACAATCGCATCTGGATTGAGGGACATGTTCCCGCATGCTGGCGCGAGTCTATTGTTGTCCCGATTCCTAAGCCGGGGAAGGACAAGCACTTGCCCTCCAGTTATCGACCCATCTCGCTTACCAGCTGTGTCTGTAAAGTGATGGAGCGAATGGTTAACTCTCGATTGGTTTGGCTGCTCGAGTCTCGACGCCTACTTACCAATGTACAATGTGGATTTCGTAGGCGCCGGTCTGCTGTTGACCATCTGGTTACCTTGTCGACCTTCATTATGAATAACTTCTTGCGGAAGCGCCCGACCGCGGCTGTGTTCTTTGATTTGGAGAAGGCTTACGACACCTGTTGGGGGCAGGCATTCTCCGCACCATGACTACATGGGGCCTTCGCGGTCGCCTCCCTCTTTTTATTCGTTCCTTTTTAATGGATCGACAGTTCAGGGTACGTGTGGGTTCTGTCCTGTCACACCTTTCGCCAGGAGAATGGGGTGCCACAGGGCTCAGTTTTGAGCGTCGCTCTCTTCGCCATAGCGATCAATCCAATAATGGATTGCCTCCCAGCTGATGTATCAGGCTCCCTTTTCGTGGACGATTTTACCATCTATTGCAGCGCGCAGCGTACGTGTTTCCTGGAGCGCTGTCTTCAGCGTTCTCTTGACTGTCTTTACTCCTGGAGTGTCGCCAATGGCTTCAGTTTTTCTGCCGAGAAGACGTCTGTATTAACTTCTGGCGCTACAAAGAGTTTCTCCCACCGTCTTTACGACTCGGTCCCGTTGCTCTCCCATTCGTGGAGACAACAAAATTTTTAGGTCTTACATTTGACAGGAAACTTAGTTGGTCTCCACATGTCTTATTTGGCTGCCCGTTGTACCCATTCTCTCAATGTCCTCCGTGTTCTCAGTGGTATGTCGTGGGGAGCGGATCGAAGTCCTACTTCGCCTATATCGGTCGATCGTCCGCTCCAAGCTGGTTATGGGAGCTTCGTATACTCCTCTGCACGGCCATCCATCTTACGCCGCCTCAACTCCATACAACATCGGGGTTTACGACTTGAAATCGGAGCGTTTTATACTAGTCCCGTCGAGAGTCTTAATGCTGACGCTGGTGAGTTACCACTCACCTACCGGCGCGATATACTTCTTTGTCGGTATGCCTGTCGGCTACTGGCAATGCCCGACCACCCGTCTTATCGTTCCTTTTTTGATGACTCTCTCGACAGTCAATACGGGTTGTATGTCTCCGCCCTGCTACCCCCTGGAGTTCGCTTTCGTCGCCTCCTTCAACACCTTAATTTTTCACTCCCTGCCACCTTTCGAGTGGGCGAGAACCACACGCCACCTTGGCTCCAGGCTCAGGTTCGCGTCCACCTTGACCTCTGCTCGCTCCCGAAGGAGGTTACCCCCGGTTCAGTCTACCACTCTCGTTTTGTCGAACTTCGTTCGAAGTTCATTAATATGACCTTCATTTATACAGATGGCTCTAAGACCAATGACGGGGTCGGGTGTTCTTTTATTGTCGGGGCACAAAGTTTCCAATATCGGCTCCATGGCCATTGTTCGGTCTTCACAGCTGAGCTCTTTGCCCTCTACCAGGCTGTCCTTTACATCTGCCGCGACCGACATTCTGCATATGTCATCTGCTCCGATTCCCTGAGCGCTATCCAGAGCCTCGGTGATCCGTACCCGGTTCACCCTTTCGTGCACCGGATCCAACGCTCTCTTCAGCAGCTGGTGGACGTCGGTTCTCCAGTTAGCTTTATGTGGGTTCCTGGCCATGTCGGTATCCCTGGGAACGAAGCTGCAGATGCCGCGGCCAAGGCTGCGGTCCTCCAGCCTCGGACAGCTTGTTGTTGTGTCCCTTCGTCAGATTGTAGCAGGGTAATTTGTCGGCGCATTGTATCGCTGTGGCATGCTAATTGGGCTGCACTTCCAGACAACAAGCTTCGGGCCTTGAAAGCTCTTCCCGTGGCTTGGACGTCCTCCTCACACCCTTCTCGGCGGGAGGAGGTAGTTTTGGCCCGGTTGCGAATTGGCCACTGCCGGTTCAGCCATCGCCATCTGCTGACGGCTGCGCCGGCGCCGTTCTGCCCATGTGGGCAATTGCTGACGGTCCGCCACATTTTAACGTCGTGTCCGGATTTTAACACCCTGCGTCTCGATCTTGGCCTGCCATGTACTGTAGAAGCCATTTTAGCGGATGACCCACGAGCAGCTGCTCGCGTTCTTCATTTTATCAATTTGACAACCCTCTCAAAGGACATTTGATTATGCTGTTTTCTTTTTTAATCCTATGCCTGTCAGTATGTCTTTCATCGTGTTTTCCGTTTCGTTGATGTTATAAACTTGTGACTCGCGGTGCATTCCTAAAGTAGTCTGGGCGCTAATGACCGTTGACGTTGTGCGCCCTAAAACCCAAAAAAAAAAAATCTGTGAACTGCAGGATTCTCCAAACAGACAAAAAAAATAATGGAAGAAAAGACCATGGAGCGAATGACTTACACAGTGAGGCTAAGAGAAAATGAGATGCTACATCCTGTGCATAAGATGTAAACCTACGCTGCCGCTACAACAGTTCCACCATCTTCCATTCTGCTGCGTACAGTTGGTTCTGAGCTGCCAGACTCCTCCTGCCCCCCTGATGGTGAGGGGGGGGGGGGGGCACTTCTCTGTTGCTCCTACACAACCTACTTCAGGAGCACCCCCCCCCCCCCCTCCCAACCATATCAGGGATTTCAGTCCCCACATGTCAGCTGGAGAAGAGTAAGTTTTCTTTAGCTATTCTCACCAGGAAGGGATACCTTGGGTCACTCCCTTCCCAGGTTCCTACCAGTGGCAAAGCTTACACCTACCAGGGGCTGAAGCAACCACTGGTGGCGGGTCGTAGGACTTCATGGTCCTCAGTTACTGAGACTGAATCAGTGAAGCCCTCCCAGCTGGACAAATCTAAGGAGCAGTGAGAGAAACATGAAAAGAAAGACCCCCAAGAACCAATGCACTGCTGTGGCGCCCATACCACAACCATCTAAAAGCTATCTGAGGATGAGGTGGAGATAATGGCGTCCACTGAGGAACTAGATATCGCTGGGCGCTCTCACAATGGATGTCGATAGCACAGTTATTCATCTGATGGCAGCAGGTGACTGAGGTGTGGACTGCTCATAGTTGCATGCCTTCCCAGGCTAACCAGCACGTAATCCTCCAGTGGAATTGCAGCGGATTTTCCCACCACCTGGATGAGCTACAGCAACTGTCACACTTCACACCTGCTTTCTGCATTGCCCTCCAGGAAATCTGGTTCCTCACAATGCGGACCTCTACCCTCTGTGGCTGTAAGGGGTATTACTGTAACTGTATCCAATATAATAGTGCCAGGTGAAGTTTATATGTCCTGAACTCAGTATATGGCCCTCCAAACCCCTCTTGAAGCTGTGGCTGTCAGGATAAAGACACACAGGAAATGTCTGCAATGTATATCTTCCTCCAGATAGTGCAGTACCCCTGAACGTGTTGCTGCACTAATCGATCAAGTCCCTAAGCGCTTCCTACTTTTGGGAGATTTTAACGCTCATAACCACCTGTAGGGTGGCGCCATCCTTATTAGCCGAGGGAGGGAGGTCGAAAGTTTACTAACTCGACCTCTGCCTCTTAAATACAAGTGCCCCACGCATTTCAGTGTGGGACAGGGCACATATTCGGTCATTGATCCCTCAGATTGCAGTCTTGGCCTTCTACCATCTATCCACTGGAGAGCACATGACGACCTGTGGGGTAGTGACCACTTCCCCATCTTCCTGTCACTCCCCCGGCATTACGCCCACGGACACCTACCCAGATGTGCCTTAAACAAGGCAGACTGGGAAGCCTTCACCTGTCACCGCTGAATCTCCCTCACATTGCGTCATCGATGTTGTCGTTGAGCAGGTCACTAAAACGATCGTTTCTGCAGCTAAAAACGCGATCGCTCGTCCTCCAGGGTGCCCCCAGCGAAAGACATTCCCTTGGTGGGTGCCAGAAGTCGCTGATACAATTAAAGAGCGTTGGCGAGTTCTACAGCGACATAAGCGGAAACACCGTCTTCTGTGTCGCCGAGGCGCACTGCTGGTGGCCGGTCAACCGGCCGATCGCTGGTGGCATGAGCTGCTCCTGACCAACATATGGATCAGGATCTTCTGCCTTCGGCTGAATGCCATTCCATGCTGTCGGTCGCAAGCTCAGAGCAGTCGTTGAGTTGACAGCACCCTTGGTCACATTCCTCCATTTTCCGTTCACCCTATGTCCATTATCCACTGGAATATCCGAGGCATTCGAGCCAATCGGGATGAATTGTCGATTCTCTTACGATCCTACTCGCCGGTAATCTTCTGTCTTCAGGAAACAAAGCTGCGTCCCCATGACCGCTTTGTTCTCCCTCATTTTCAGTCCGTCTGATATGATCTCCCCTCTGTTGAAGGCACTCCAGCCCATGGAGGACTCATGATTCTTCTCCATGATACTCTCCATTATCGCCAAATCCCCTTAAACAGTTACTTCCAAGCTGTCGCCGTCCGTCTTCCCCTTTCTGGATACACGTTCTCTCTTTGTACTGTATACATTCCATCATCCACACCAATGGCACGAGCTGATCTCCTTCATCTTCTTGGTCAGCTTCCACCCCCCCCCCCCCCCCCCCTATTTGCTGGTTGGGGACTTCAATGCCCACCACCCGCTTTGGGGATCTCCACATCCTTGTCCACGTGGCTCACTATTGCTAGACGTCTTCCACCAAGCGGATCTAGTTTGCCTCAACACTGGGGTCCCCACATTTTTGTCTGCCTCCACGACAAATTTCTCTCATTTGGACCTTGCGATCGGTACTGTTCCGCTAGCTCGGCGCTTCGAATGGTTCGCCCTTGATGATACTCGAGTGACCACTTCCCATGTGTCCTTAGACTGCAGCCTCAACTGCCATATATGCGCTCGCGACGCTGGAAGTTTGCCCAAGCCGATTGGACACTTTTTTCGTCTCTAGCGACATTCGATGACCGTCGCTTTCCCAGCGTCGACGATGAGGTCACACATATTACCGACGTAATTCTTACAGCTGCGGAACGTTCAATAGCACGCACCTCCGAATTGCCCCGGCGCCCCCACAGTTCCTTGGTGGAACGAGGCATGCCGTGACGCAATACGTGAGCGGCGACGTGCTCTTCGCATTTTCCGTCACCATCCTACTTTGGCCAACTGTATCCGCTATAAGCAGCTCCGTGCGCGATGCCGTCGCGTCATCCGCGATAGCAAGAAGGCAAGCTGGCAATTCTTTATTAGCTCATTTAACACCTTCACTCCCTCCTCGGAAGTTTGGAGTCGGCTTCGACGGTTCTCAGGCGCGCCTAGTTTCTCCCCGCTCTGGGCTCACTGTCGCGCATGCTACCTTAGTGGACCCCGTCGCAATTTCTAACTCATTGGGTCAGAACTTTGCTGAGATTTCGAGCTCTTCAAATTACCCGCCAGCGTTTCTCCCGAAGAAACGTGCAGCGGAAGTGCGACATCTTGCTTTCTCCTCTCAAAATCACGAAAGCTACAATACTGTTTTCTCCATACGGGAACTCCAACATGCACTCTCTTCTTCTCGCTCCTCCGCCCCAGGACCGGATGGTATCCATGTCCCAATGTTGCTGCATTTATCAACCCATAGTCTGCGTTACCTCCTTCGCATTTATAATCGAATTTGGACCGACAGTACCTTTCCCAGACGATGGCGGGAAGCTATTGTCGTTCCCGTTCCGAAACCTGGAAAGGACAAACATCTCCCCTCTAGCTATCGCCCCATTTCTCTCACGAGTAGTGTCTGTAAGGTTTTGGAGCGTATGGTGAATTACCGTTTAGCTTGGTGGCTGGAATCCCGCAGTCATTTAACACCAGCCCAATGCGGATTCCGAAAGCATCGTTCTGTAGTTTACCATCTTGTTGCTCTCTCCACTTATATCATCAACAATTTTCTCCGGAAACGCCTAACGGTAGCAATATTTTTTGATCTGGAGAGAGCATACGATACCTGTTGGAGGACAGGCATCCTCCGCACACTCTTCTCTTGGGGCTTTCGAGGCCGGCTGCCCCTTTTTCTTCGCGAATTTATGGCAGAGCGCACATTTAGGGTGCGGGTGAACACTACTCTCTCCCGTACTTTCTCCCAAGAAAACGGGGTACCCCAGGGCTCCGTGCTGAGTGTTGTACTGTTAGCCATCGCCATAAATCCTATTATGGATTGTCTCCTTCCTGATGTCTCGGGCTCCCTCTTTGTGGACGATTTTGCGATCTACTACAGCTCTCAACGGACCAGCCTTCTTGAACGACGTCTTCAAGGATGTCTCGATCGCCTCCACTCGTGGAGCATCGAAACCGGTTTCCGTTTCTCACCCAGTAAGACCGTTTGTGTTAATTTTTGGCGACGTAAGGAGTTTCTTCCGCCCTCCTTACATCTAGGTCCTGTCAACCTTCCGTTTTCAGACATTCGCTAAATTCTTGGGTCTTATGTTTGACAAAACTGTGCTGGTCCTCCCACGTTTCCTATCTTTCGGCTCGCTGTCTGCGATCCCTTAACACCCTCCGTGTCCTGAATGGTACCTCCTGGGGAGCGGACCGAGTGGTCCTTCTCCGCCTCTATCGCGCCTTAGTGCGCTCGAAATTGGACTATGGAAGCATAGTCTACTCCTCTGCTCGGCCGTCTATTCTTCGGCGTCTCTACTCTATCCACCACCGTGGATTACGTTTAGTGTCTGGAGCTTTTTACACTAGCCCTGTGGAAAGCCTTTATGCTGAGACTGCTGAACCTCCGCTGTGCAATCGGCGAGCAGTCCTTCTGAGCCGTTATGCTAGCCATCTGTCTTCCATGCCTGTTAATCCAGCCCATGACCTTTTTTTCGACGCCTCCTTTGATGTAGGGTATGCAGGCCGCTCCTCCTCCCTACTACCCCTGGGAGTCCGCTTCGGTCAACTGCTCCATTCTCTTTCCTTCCGCTTTCCTAAAACCTTCTTGACAACTTGGGGTACAGCACCGCCTTGGCTCCGTCCCCGGATCTGCCTGCTCCGTGACCTTTGTCAATTTCCCAAGGATGGACCCCTACACTTGTTTATCGTCGGGCATTTGCTGCTCTATGTGCACAAATGACGGACGCCACATTTATTTACACCGACGGCTCGAAAACATCGTTAGCTGTAGGGAGTGCCTATATTGTTGGCGACACCCCAAATCACTTTCGGCTTCCCGACCAGTGTTCGGTTTATACTGCGGAGCTTTACGCTGTTCTCCAGGCTGTCCACTACATCCGCCGCCATCAGCGGATACAGTACGTAATCTGCTCAGATTCTCTCAGCTCTCTCCTCAGTCTCCAAGCTCTTTACCCTGTGCACCCTCTGGTCCACCGGATTCAGGACTGTCTGCGCTTGCTCCACATGGGGGGCGTCTCGGTGGCGTTCCTCTGGCTCCCGGGACACGCTGGTATCTGTGGTAATGAGGCGGCCGATATAGCGGCCAAGGCTGCAGTTTCTCTTCCTCGGCCAGCTATTCAGTCGCTTCCCTTCACCGATCTACGGAGCGGTTTATGTCGCAAAGCTGCTCATTTATGGCATGCGCATTGGTCAACACTTCCCCGTAATAAATTGCGGGAAGTGAAAGCCCTTCCTTGCGCTTGGACCTCTTCCTCCCGAACGCGTCGTCGGGAGGAGGTAATTTTAGCTAGACTCCGGATAGGGCACTGCCTTTTTAGCCATCGACATCTTTTAAGCGGCGATCCTCCCCCACTCTGTCCCCACTGCTCTCAGCTGTGGACGGTAAGACACCTTTTAATTGAATGCCCCTATTTTAATCCGTTACGCTCCCGTCTACAGCTATCGCCTGATCTATCGTCGATTTTAGATGACACGCGCTCAGCCGACCGCGTTCTCCAGTTTTAGTGACTGTGAAATGACGTCAGTCATTTGAAGCTTTTTGTGGGGACAACCAACCCCTTTCTGTAGTGGGTTTTTAAGCATTCCTTCTGCTTTGTTTCTCCAATTTTATGACTTTGTTCCCATTGATGCTGGTTTTCAATTTCGGTTTTTTACTGTTTCCTAAGTCACGGGCTGGGCGCTAATGACCATAGAAGTTTTGCGCCCTAAAACCACAAACAAAAAAAAAGTAAGCGGAAACCTTCCCTAGAGCATCTAATAGCCTTTAAGCAGCTCCGTGCCCGCGTTCGCCAGCTTATAAAACGACGGAAACAGTGTTTGGAGAGAAGTCTTGACCATTGGGTTCCATACGTCACCTTCCAAGTCGGATGAAGATCAGACGTATTTTTGGGTACCAGACCCCAACAGCTGTTATCTACCGACGCAAACGTGACTGCCGAGCGCTTTGCTGAGCACTATGCTCGAGCATTTGCGTTGAACTACCCCCCCCCCCCCCCCCCGGCCTTTCACACCCTCAGACGGTGGAGTGGAAGTCCTCTCGCTCGTTCGCTACACGCCTATAACGCCCCATTTACATAGCGGAAGCTCCTTAGCGCCCATGAACTTTGCCCCGACACAGCTCCTGGGCCAGTTTGGACCAGATGGTCAAACATCTCTCGTCTGATTACAAGCGATATCTCCTCATCTTCAACCAGTTCTGATGTGATGGTGTCTTTCCATTACAATGGTGGGAGAATACCATCATTCCGGATCTCAAACCCGGTAAAAACCCGCTTGATGTGGATAGCTATCGGCCCATGAGCCTCACCACCTTCCTTTGTGAGCTGCTGGAACGTATGGTGTCGGCGGTTCGGATGGGTCCTGCAGTCACGTAGCCCACTGGCTCCATGTCAGGGCGGCTTCCGCCAGGGCCGCTCTACTACTGATAACCTAGTTTTCCTCCAGTCTGCCATCCGAACAGCCTTTTCCAGACGCCAACACTTGGTTGCTATCTTTTTGACTTCTGTAAAGCATACGACACGATCTGGTGACATTGTATCCTTGCCACATTGTATGAGTGGGGTCTCGGGACCCGTTCCGATTTTTATCCACAACTTTGTAACTCTGTACTTTCCGTGTCAGTCTTTGCCTGCCGTAGTTCCCCCTGTATTTAGAAAACGGCATATTGAGTTTGTCTGTTTTTAGTCGCTATTGCCGGTCTAGCAGCAGCTGTAGGGCCGTCGGTCTGACTCTCTCTGTATGCGGATGACACGTGCATTTCGTACTGCTGCTCCAGTTCTGGAGTTGCTGAGAGGCGCCTACAAGGAGCCATTCACAAGGCGCATTCATCGGCTCTAGCCCACAGCTTCAAGTTTTCAGTCGCGAAGACGTGTCGTGCATTTCTGTCGGCGTCGCTCCGTCCATCCAGAACTTTACCTTAGTGATCGACTCACTGTAGTGGAGACATATCTATTCTTGGGACAGATTTTAGGCACCCGATTCACTTAGCTACCTCACCTTCATCAGCTTAAGCGGAAGTGCTGGCAGCACCTGAATGCCCTCCACTGCATGAGCAACACCAACTATGGTGCAGATAGCTCTACGCTGCTGCAGCTCTACAGAGCCCTAGTTCAATGCCGCCTTGACTTCGGGAGACTTGTTTCCGTTTAGGTGGCTCCCTCAACGTTGTTTACTCGACCCAGTGCACCACTGTGGCGTTCGCCTAGCAACGGGAGCTTTCAGAACGAGTCTGGTGACAGTGTCCTGGTGGAGGCCGGAGTCTCTCCATTGCAGGTTAGGCGTGCACAACTGCTCACCAGTTACGTTCTCCTGTGCATCCGAACTACCGTCTCCTTTCCCCAACTACGGCTGTTCATCACCCGCATCGGCGGCCCAGGTCAGGGCTTATGCTTAAGATTGCGGTTAGCGTCTGGTCTCTTCTGTCTGGAGTCCTTCCTGTTACCTCTCCTCGAAGTTCATTCACGTACACCTCGATCGCTGCATATTTTTCAGGACCTTTCGCATGGCCCTATGGACTCGGTTAACCCTGCGACTCTCCTCGATATGTACTGGACTGGGGCCATTAAGTGGTTTACAGCGACCTCTCTATGGCTAATGGTCACGTAGGCTTTGCATACATTCATAGAGGACATACTGAACAGCATTCCTTGCCAGATGGCTGCAGTGTTTTCATTGCAGAGCTGGCGGCCATATATCGTGCTTTTGAACACATCCGTTCATGCCCTGGGAGTCGTTTCTTGTGTGCCGACTTCTTGATCAGCCTACAAGCTATCGACCAGGGCTCCCCTTCGTCTTGCCTTGGTGGCGACCACCCAAGAGTCCATCTATGCCCTGGAACGGTCCCGTCGTTCAGTGGTGTTTTTCTGGACCCCAGGTCGTGTCTGAATCCCAGGCAACGAACTTGATGACAGGCTGGCCAAACAGGCTACTCGGAAACCGCTTCTGGAGATGGGCATCTCCGAAACTGACCTGTGTTCTGTCTTACGCTCCAGGGTTTTTAGACTTTGGGAGATGGAATGGCATAACAGTGCGCACAACAAACTGTGTGATTAAGAAGACTAGGGATGTGAGGAAGTCTTCCATGTCGTCCTCTCGCAGGGAATCAGTTGTACTCTGCCAGCTCTGCATTGGCCCTCCGTGGCTAATACATGGTTACCTCCTCCAGTCAGAGGGCCCACCTCAGTTTCGATGTGGCTCACCAATGATGGTCGTCCACCTCTTGCTGGAACTGACCACTTTTAGCCACTCTGAGGCAGACTTTAAACTTTCCCGGCACCCTACCTTCGACGATGGGCGACAATGCCTCAAGAACAGCTTTAGTTTTGCCTTTCATTCGTGAGGTTGGGTTTTATCGTTTGATCTTTTTCATCGCACTTCCTTTGTTCCTCCGTGTCCTCCACCTAAGTGCTTTAGGGTGGAGGTTTAATGTGTTGCAGAGTGGCTGTCTTCCTTTTTATTCTTATTGTCAGCCAGCCATGGTAATCTGCCCTCTTGTTTTGATCTCTTGTACATGTTTCTCACGTGTCTGTGATTTTCTTGTTAGATTTGGTCTAGTTTAGTGGTTGTTGCCCTTCTCATTGTGGTTTTCTCCTTTCTTCCAGATGTGTTTTGTATGTCTCGATTATTCTACTCCACCCTTGTGGAGTTTTTTAATTGGAACGAGAGACCGATGACATAGCAGTTTGGTCCCTCGCCCCTCTTTTAAACCAACCAAACGTAGTGTCTCACAACACAGGATTACTCATTAATATAGGTTCTAGAGCATAAGATATATAGATGAAATGTTAGAATTATTGCCATAAATGACATGTTTTCAGGTCGTCATGGAAGGCCTCCAGCATCAGCAGTGCAGCATTCTGGAGAGGCAGCTAGTTCAGACGCTGCTGGCTGAGGTGTGGCCGCGTCTGAGCTGGTCCGCGCAGTCCAACAAGGTGCTGGTCATTGGTTGTGCCACTGGAGAGACCATGTGTCTCGACCTGTTGCCGCGACTGCCGCACGATGTTTTCATCGTCGCAGGCGACGGGAGACCCGAGATGGTTGCTGAGTGCGTAGCAAGATTTCCTTTCCCTAACGTGGGCTTCATTACCGTGAACTTTGGGGCTCCTGACATCCAAGCGACTGAGGCATGGAACCTGGTACCGTACACGAAGATCTTCAGCTTCTTCTACTTGCAGTCGATACGGGATCAGAAGTAAGCACTCCTCCGAGCAATCGCTTCCAAGCACTGAGATCGTAGCTGCACATACACTGAGACAGTGTCGAAGTGTAGGCCTACCCTGCTCTGCAGCGGGAAAAAAGGGTTCCCTGCGTGGTGTCTGCACTAGCTTGTAAGCAAAAGGAAATAGTCTTACTGAAGTGCCCAAATCCAGGACACACAGAGTGAAATTTACGGAGGCAGATTGATGATGCATATGTTCCACTGGAATTCGAAAACCTTCGAATAATTCGTCGCAAACTGCGATAAATTTATGTACGCAGCTGCTGAAATTCTACTGTACGGTAACCCGACAAAGCGTGGGAGGCGGTGTTTCGTGGACTGATATTTAACCCCCATTTTCTTATTCTTGTGATAGTGAAAAATCCTCTCTGCCTGTGAAATGTGTTTACATGAGTACAGAACTTTGTGGGACATGTGCCTGCATACAAGTTGATACGACACCATGTTAAACAATCGTAAATCTGGCACCTCGAGCAGGATGTGGAACTGAACAAATTTGAGAAAAGGCTGTTTGGCTTTTATTACCGATAGCAGACGAACGCAAAATTTGATAATTATTGCTTGTATTTTTGAGAATGACCATTTCCAGACACAAGGGTTCCCTACCTCCAATTTCAGATGAATCCTTCATACCGGAATGTGCATTTGTAATCACCACGGGCACACTGTCCACCGGTTTACGGTAGCCAAATGCTGCTAGTTCCGTGGAATGAATTTCATGTAAAGTGGATGGTCCTATTACGTTGTCAACGTATTCCACTAAACTCCTGTTGTAGCCTGTTCACTCAAGAGTTCAGTATCTTTCTTAGGTCTTGTTCCATCTGGATACGCTTCTTCCAATAGACAGATGGACAGAAGCGAAACGGATGGATGCCGAGTGAGGATGACTGTTCACTGTGTTAGTGACTCACCGTAACGGACTGTGAAACCTTATCGTTAAGTTTCGAAAAATCTTTCTCGCTATCAGTGAGAATGACGCTGGTCATCTCCTCCCAGTGAACTGTACTAATTCAACTGTGCGCAGCGGAGTTAATGAACGCTAATTTTCGACCCAGCAGTTGGCAGGGGTAATCACTTAGTTTCCTTCGTTCTTGTACACGGATATGACTGGCTATGAAAGGGATTTCGAAGGTACGATAAATTCCTGAGTTCATTAGCGCAAGTGGATTCCGTTAAGAAGTTACCAAATAATTTAGTAAAAGTTATTCCATATATAACAAAAACATAAGGCAAGAGAAAACTTAAGTGACTTACGGCTGACAAATGTTCAGGAACGGGAAGCAGGTGATGTAAGTAGAGCTCTAAAAGACTTCAAATTTTAACTGACTTAAACCCGCAACTCGATAAGTGATTGCGTTCATACCTCGAATGTAATTTAACTGTGGCGTTCGTAGTGGCCAGGCAGACTCGAACTGATGGTGAAAATATTGACGGTTATTAAATTCATTGCGGAGTGTACCTCAGTTTGAGTGTGAATGCGCTGGCTGCGGGTGGCTCACGAAGTTCGGCTGTGGGGGCCCGCCGCCCTCGGACAAGGTCTTACCCAGAAGTCTGATGGAGTCTCCCCCTGCACCGCCATCACTGTAAACTGTCAAAGCTGCGTGCGGAACCCGAAGTATGCGCAGGGTGTAAGGCGCGAAGTGGCTGCTGCAGAGGGTGAAGTATCCCATCTGCAAACAGAAGTTGAAGGAGCTCTACTCAGAAGAACGTCCGAAGTGAAAAATTAAGAAGCACGGAATTTGCATCTAATGTCGCTAATATGCGTAATGAAGCATCGCCAGAATGAACACGGGTTGCGTTCTGCTTCGGCACTTTCCAAAATGGTGATCCATAGACCTGCAGCGCTTATCCGTTCCGCGTTGTTCAGCCTTCTTCTCAATACGGAGAACGAAATGCTCCACGACACACCAAACAATTGCGCCAACTAAAGGGATAAGACAAAAAACAAAGTTAAGGCTTACTTACCCAATATTTGCGTCCCTGGCGGTCTTTCGTTCTGTGGACGTCGGGTCGTGATACAAGGTATATTTCTCTGCCTAACGTTTAGTCTCTTAATGCTGGAGACATAAACAGAGGCTATAAACGATCGGAAAGCAGTTTCGAACTCAAACAAGGTCAGCAAAGTCCCCCCCACCGGAGGGGCTCACGGTTATTTCGTGCATAACGCACACTGAGCCCAGAGCTATTGCAGCCAATTCTTCTTTCCCTGGCTGCATTTCTTTTACCCTGCCCCTTCCCTCCTTATCCTCGCTTCTTCCCCGTTGCCACCTCCTCCTCATCTCCCGTATTCGGATTGATGTCGACCTGGCTATCCACCTGGTTTCCTGTATTGGTTGAAATTTTCTTCCTTTTGCCTGTTCTTTCATCCTGTTTGGCGTTCAGGTCCCCACTTGTGGTTTGACCTCCATTTCAAAATTTCCTGTTTTTAGTGAGTGTCATATGGGAAAGAACGCCCTTCCTAGCATCTAGTGTGGATTCCTCTCCTACCGTCCTCTTCCTTCCACATTGTAGCCACCTTGACCCTGCTAAGTCACCAGCACATGTAGCCAGTCGCTGTGGTGAGGCTGTTACATACACATATTGCTGAGCCCTCTGACAAGACAGGATCACACTTATACCTGAGCTGTTCTCTCCTCATGTATGCCAGCGAGTGGTTGGTTATCTTCTTGGAGCATTGGAACTCCAAGCAATGGCAGCTGTGCCAGATGGCCCTTGCTGTGGCTGGGTGGGGCCCATGGGGAGAGCCCTGGTCAGAGTGGGTGGTATCAGGGCGGATGCTTGGTGCATGAAGCGTATCAAGCAGCAAAAATCTGGCCATTCTCAAACGACCGTCTCTTCGAATGGTGAAAGATCCTTGAATGCTGCTTTGTATGACCTGGCAACCATCCCTTCCCTGTCTACACCATTTGGAGAGGGCCAGGCTCGCCATTTTAAGATGAAACCATTTCCCCGTTACTTTCTCTGTACTAGGACGGATGGGGAAACATTCACCGCCACAAAGCCGTTGTTTTCCGTGGAAAATACCGAGGAAAAGGTTGGATGAAGTGGAGTCTCTTACAAGGGAACCTCACCATCGCACCCCCATCAGATTTAGTTAAAAGTTGGCACAGTGGATAGGCCTTGAAAAACTGAACACAGATCTATCGAGGAAACAGGAAGTTGGGTGGAACTATGAAAAAAAAGCAAAATATAAAAGCTGAGTAGTCCATGTGCAAGATATGCAATGTCAAGGGAAGTGCGAGCTCAGGAACGCCGTGGTCCCGTGGTTAGCGTGAGTAGCTGTGGAACGAGAGGTCCTGGGTTCAAGTCTTCCCTTGAGTTTAATTTTTTTATTTTCAGACAATTGTCACCAGTGTCGTATAGAATATATCAGACGTGTTTTCCTGTGGAGGAATCGGTTGACCTGTGACCTTGCGATCAAATGTTTTCGGTTCCCATTGGAGAGGCACGTCCTTTAGTCTACTAATAGCACCGTTTTGCATTGCGGTCGCAAAACACACTAAACTTATTACAGTGAAGAGACGTCATTGAACGAATGGACACATCATAACTTTGCGAAAATGAAGAAAATAAATTTTTCGTTCGAGGGAAGATTTGAACCAAGGACATCTCATTTCGCAGCTGCTCATGCTGACCACGGGACCACGGAGCTCCTCAGCTTACGCTCTCCTTAATGTTACCTATATCACACATGCACTACTCACTTCGTATATTTTGCTTATGTTTTTCATAGTTCCACACAACTTCTTCCTGTTTTCTCGATTGATTTGTGTTCAGTTTTTCAATGCCTATTCACTGTGCCAACTTATAACTAAATCTGAGGGGGGTGCGATGGGGAGGTTCCCTTGTTAGTAAGATGTGGTCGGGCTCCCTGTCGATCATAACTTGTTTTGCCTCTGATTGTCTTAGCAATGTCCTGGTGTCTATCAGTCTTCACCAATCTCTGAATATTGATGAGGGAGTAATATTTCATAGGGATCTCCTGTTGCAAACTGATGAACTCCAGGCTAATCTGGAGCAGCGTGGCGTTCATTTTGTTAGACGTGTGCAGAAGGGTCGCAAAGACAACTGCAGCAATACTGGCGGCTCGCTTCAGGCTTTCGAGGGAGATACCCTCCCAGAGAATGTAAAGGTTATGTGCTACAGATGTGATGTGAAGCCGTATGTCCCTCCACCTATGCGGTGCTTGGGATTTGGGCATACGTCTTAAAGCTGTTCGGTGGACCCTTTGTGTGGTGACTGGCCAGGGGAACCCATTGTGTGGAGCCATGTGTGTCAATTGCGCTGACCGCCACTCCCCGCACTCGCCGGATTGCTCGGCTTTACAAAAGATAAAAGATCAAAGAATAAAACGCAAATGATAGCCTGTCTTATGCTGAGGCTCGCCAAAATTGACACTCCCTCCAGTATATCCTTTGTCTCCGTTACTTCAATTACTAGTCCTCCCTTGTCCTTACCCCAGCCCTGTCCCTCGACTCCCCCTCCCCTGCAGTTTACACAACCTCCTGTCAGGTAGCAACTCCCCTCTCTGTCTGAAGAAATGCCGCCCCCCCCCCCCTTCTTCAGCATCTGCTGGCGATCAGATTCCCTCCTGGGACCCATCTCCCCAGCATCTCTCAGGCCAGAAGACTCACAACCACTCGGCCAAGAGGTGCACCATATGTGTGCCTCAAGGACACCTGCTCTCTTCCGGTTCCAGACCTTACAGAAGCCTGTACTCCACCTGTGTCCTGCTCTCCTCCACCTCAGAAATAGGAGGAGGAGAACATAAATCGCAAGACAAGGTGCCCCCGCCACCTGAGTCTGACATCTTACTTATGGATGTCACGCCATCCTAGTTGGTGAAGACTGCTGACAGTGACCTGACCACCTTGGCTTCATTGACTATTTGGTACTCTCGCCGCACGGTCATCCAATGGAAATGCAACGGATTACTATCGTAATCTACGGGAAATGCAACGTCTTGTTGTTCCCTATTCTGCAGTCTGTCTTGTTCTTTAAGAAACGCATTTCAGTGATAACTACTAAATGTTGGAGAGTGGTCATCAGGCATTGTTGGAACCATGCCGGGCCTGGGGTAGCATCTCGTGGGGCCTGCTCCTCAGTTCACTCCAATGTCATTAGTGACTATATCCCCCTACATACCAACTTAGAAACGATAGTGGTTAGAATGCAAACGACTCAAGCAATCACCATTAGCAATGTCCACCTCCATCCAGGTAGGCCACTTCCTTACTTTGCACGGTCTGCCTTGATCCAGCAACTCCCCGTCCCCGTTGGGGACTTCAGCGCCCACCATCCACTGTGGGGAGTGTCACTTTAACGGGTAGGGGTGTCCCAATTAAACAACTTATCATGGACCTCGATTTGTCTCCCCTAAATGATGGTTCCCCTACCCACTTCAGTGCCAGTCATGGCACCTTCTCTTACAATCTCACAATCTCCTACCCTGCCCTCGTGGCTTCCATACATTAGTCATCCCATGACGACTTTTGTGATTGATAACTTTCTGGTGATTCTATCGTTCCCCTGCTGCCGCCAGGCAGACAGGCCCCTACACTGGGCACTATGCAGGGCCAGTTGGCCTTTGTCTGATGTGCAGTTTGACACCTCCCTCTCGAATTCCATTGTAGTTGTGCAAGCCATCTCTGCCACTATTCTTCATGCTGCTGGCACTGCTGTCGCCATATCCACAGGTCCCCCTAGTCGTCGACCGGCACTGTGATGGACCAAGGATGTTCTAGTCGCTGTCCAGGACCACCGACAGATGCTGCAGCAATTTAAGCGAATCCTTCAGACCAATCTCCTCACTGTTAAGTGTCTCTGTGCTACGGCTCGTTATCTTAAGTGGAGTAACAAGGAATGCTGTGAGCGCTGTTTCCTCCCTGGGGACGTATACATCTTCATTGTAGATTTGGTCTAGGCTCTGTAGCCTTCTGGGCCGCCAGCGACAGTCAACTGCCCAGGGTCTGTGCACTGATCGACTGGTCCTCGCAGAACACCTCGTGACACAAGTTGCGATGGCATCGTCGTCCTCTTCCTACCCTACTACCTTTCTCCAGCAGAAACAGAGTTGAACAGACCCCCTTCTATTTCATCCTGCCCTGTAATGCTCCCTGGGAATTGGTGCAGGCTCTTAACTCCTCACGAGAGACAGCCCTAGGCCAGGATTAGTTGATAATTTTGAATGTGATTTGAAGAAGTTTGTTGCTCTTTCTACTTTAAGACAACTTGGTTTGATAATAAGAATTTTGGCACAACACGTGATCCAGCAGTTCGACGTTACCCAATGGCAACAGCAGTTCGAAGTCTTCAACAACATTTGGTGCATGGGTGCTTTTCCGTCACAATGGCAAGACAGTATAGTTATCCCCGTCCTTAAGCCCGGAAAAACCAACGTCTCTCGACAGCTACTGCCAAATGAGCCTGACGAATGTACTTTGTGAACCGCTCGAAAGGATGGTCAGCTTCACACTGTTGGGTACCCGGATCTTGGGTCCTTCTGTCCTGTATCAGTGTCGCTCCCAGGTAGGACGATCTCCAACTGATCATTTACTCCGATTGGAATCGGCCAACCGACAGGCTTTCTCACTGCCAGCACCTTGTCGCGGTCGTCTCTGACATAAGGCGTATTACATGGTTTGGCGTCATAACATTGTAGTTACCCTCCATGACTGTATCTTCTGTGGTGCCCTTCAGATTTTTATCGGCGAATTTTTACCTTACTGGCTCTTATTGGTTTGGTTGGCACTTTACTCAGCGCCCCCTAATGTTCAGGAGAATGGTATCCCACAGGGTTCTGTGCTAAGTGTCCCACACTTCCTCATTGCCATCAATGGGCTTGTGACCCCTGTTGGGCTTCTGGTTACCCCAGAATTGTACATCGACGGTGTTTGCATCTGCTGCAGGTCCCACTCAGTAAAATCTGCTGAGCGCCAGCTTCAAGGCGCCATCCGACGGGCCTCTGCGTGGGCCACAGCCCATGGCTTCCAGTTCTCTCCCTCCAAAACGCGGGTTACGCATTTTTGTCGTTTACCAACTGTACACCCAGATCCAGAACTTTCAGGCCACCAGCTCCTCTGTTGTAGCACAGTCCCGTTTCTTGAGTCATGCTTACGACAGAAAGTTGCCATGGCTGCCTCACATTCGCCACATGAAGACCACATGTATGTGGAAGCTTAATGCTCTCTGCCTCCTGGCCCACACATCTTGAGGTGCAGACCGTTCCACTTATCTTCACTGTGCTCTGGTCTTGTCCAGACTAGATTATGGTAGTCATATGTGTGGCTCAGCAGCTTCTGCGACTTTAAAACACCTTGACCCACTCCATCATTGTTGAGGGCATCTGGCTATTGGTGCCTTTCCCACTAGTCTTGTTGATAGTCTCTTCACAGAAGTAGGGATTCCCGCTCTAGACACCCGACAGAGTAAACTTGTTGTTTCTTATGCAATCGCCATTCGCCAATTCCCTGACCATCTGTGCTCCTTGCCAATAAGTGGTGTCTCCCTCAGAACACCTGCCAACAGGTGGGATTGCCAGTTGGCATGTCTCTTCCCTCTGTCCGAATCTCCACTCACTGGTATGCACAGCATGTCTTTCCTCCCATACCCCCCACCCCCACCCCCTTTTGATGGTGCCTAGATCACAGATTAGGACCGATCTATTCCAGCGTCCTAAAGTCTCACTACTATGGTTTTCCAGCGTCTTCTGTGTGCCACCTTGCAGAGTTCCAGGGTGCCACCATCTTTTACACTGATGGTTCTAAAACAATCGACAGGGCTGGTTATACTTCATCTCCTACTGGCTTCATTTATTGTCGCGATCATGTAGTGTGTTCACAGCAGAACTCCCACCATTTTGTACACATTGCGCCCACGTTTTAACTGTCCGCCACTACCCGATGGAATGCCCATTGTTTAACTGTTTACGTTCCCACTTGGGTTTGCCGTCTCATTTATCGGCCATTTTAGCAAATGACGCGCGTGCTGTCGACTGAGTTTTACTTCGTATTCACCAAAGCAATATGGCGAAGACCATTTAATTTTTGTTTTGGACCTCTGTATGGTCTTTTTTATCCCTTTTTCCACGTGAGTTTTTAGCTACTTTTACGTCAATTGGGACTGACCTGTAGTCGTTCTATTACTCCTCTGTTCGTATAGAAATTACTAGTAGCCAAAAAGAAACGTGTACATTACCACTATTTTCACGACGATTCTGATGGTGTAATTAGATTTTAAATATCTTTACTAGTTTAAAATTTAGTATCTAACAGTAAATTATACAAGTAACACCCAGAAAAGATTTTCAAAATTTAAATGCTTTATCCAATTTCGTCGATCGATGTGTCTTTGGAAAGCTATTAGTGCGAACCTAAATTGGTATGAATTAGTCATGTAACTTAAATAGTAATAGTTATTGGAGGTCAAAGTGGCAGATTGCTATCGATCGCGTCAGGCCACAAGTACTCCAGTTACACGAAAATACGATAGCAGCATGCTTATGAAGACATTTATTCATCTATGTCTTTGTTTATATCCGATATATACTACTCATGAAGAAATTGGTTAAATATTTGCTGTGTTTTAGAAAGCACAGAGACTGGGCTACTGGCCTACCTTTCGTTCTATTCCTTTGATATGTTTATGTATCTAATAATGTGTTAGAGCATGTTTATGGTCCAGCTGTAGGAATATTTAATTTCAAGTTATTTAAACGTAAATCCAGTCTTTGGTATGTGTTTAAATTTGTTTGTGAGTGCATGTTGGCTTGAAGACATGGAGGGAGCGCTCTAGCCAATCACAGCGCTCTCATTGCTTGGAGATAGGCATGGAGGGAGCGCTCTAGCCAATCACAGCGCTCTCATTGCTTGGAGATAGGCATGGAGGTTGGGGAGGAGCACCGTGTCCGGAGAGGACACGTAGCAGTTCGGAACAGGGTAGTGCTGGACAGTCGCACAGGATACGGGAGGTGCTGGACGGCGCGGCGGACGCACAGTGGCGGGAAAGACTTAGAATGGAGCAGTTTGCGCGTGGCCGCGAGAGATAGAAATATTTCGTAGTGCCGACTTGTGGACTCGTGTACTTGCGGAATTTCCGTGTCTTCTGCAGTGAAGACGTACTACACGTTTGGAAGTGAACATCTCGCGAGCTATGTTGTTCATAGCTAGGCCTAATTACACGAAGTAGGAATCTATTGTTTCCCTGTTATTCAACTTGTATTTTATTTAATTGCTGGACCATAGACACCAATAAGTGTTTTGCACAACTATACCGCATTCTCAAAAGTACTACTACTATCGTACTCATCGTTTAAAGTCGTTAATTTAGAACCTGCAGATTTTAATTGCAATCTTTCATTTATAAATTTGTTACATTCATAATTCGCAATTGCCGAGTGATAGAAACCTTAGACTATTCGATTCATGTGTGTATTATTGTCGTATACTGTAGACTCAGCAGTATTTGGCCTCTAATGCGGCAACTACGTATCCGAGCTCCTACACAACGAAACCAGCCAAAAATTTTAATATTTAAACGTTGAGTTGGAGGGTACGTAGTTGAGGGCCACACCACCGCATCACATTTCCATTTTTCATTTGAAACCCCGCAATCTGTAAATCATTGCATAGCAATGATTGGTGTCTTGATAAAACCACAGCTAAATATGTAATACCAGATCGTGCTCTGTGATCAAGGAACCACCAAAGTCATTTGAAATATTAGTCATTTAGCAAGATACAATCATTTCTATACTTTCACGTACAGAGATCATACAAATTAAAAAGTGAAAAAACAGCCTAATGTTCATTTGACACTAAAATAGTGAAGCCATTGCCACAATACAAAAAAAATTTCCTTACAAAGACAGCAAGCTTCCATATGGAACACAGCACAACTTTACATAGTAAACCCCTTTTCTAAAAAATAATTATGTATTGTGACTGGCTTCACTAGTGAACTGTCAAACATTTAACTTACATTTTGGTCACCTTACAATCACGTCCGAATATAAAAACATCTTCATTAGGAGAGTAAGACTAAAGCTGTGTGTTGTTGGCCGTAATGCTAGATAAAATAGAGCTGATGGTCCCCTTCAGTCTCCGTAGACCTGTTTGCTCGAATCAGCTCAAAAATGGCTCCGAGCACTATGGTACTTAACATCCGAGGTCGTAAGTCCCCTAGAACTTAGAACTACTTAAACCTCACTAACCTAAGGACATCACACACATTCATGCCCGAGGCAGGATTCGAACCTGCGACCGTAGCGGTCACGCGGTTCCAGACTGAAGCGCCTAGAACCGCTCGGCCACAACGGCAGGCCCCAATCAGCTGTCTAAAGCTGTGGTCTGATGTCACGATGCGACATTAGAGTACATATAAACAATACGGCTTGCTGAGCTGGTTAAAACCAGAAAATTTGTGTATTTTTGTAGCCCTTGACGTCTTCAGCATTAGGAGATCAAACATCAGGCAGAGAAATATGCTTTGGACCATGGCATAACTCCAATTCTTGATATTAAGTCAGAATTGTCTGACGCAGCTTCCCGTGCTAGACTATACTGTATAAGCCTACTCTTATCAGAATAACTACTGCAACGTACGTTCTTTGGAACCCTCCATCTTCAGCTCTTGGTCCTCTCCTAAAAACTTCCATACGCACACTTCACTCCGGTACTAAATTGGTGATACCTTTGTCTCAGACTTTGACCATCGATCCTTTCTGTAAGTTTGTGCTAAAACTTCTTCACACCAAGTAAACTCAGTAATCCTCATTAGTTAGGTGATAGACTGATCTTCAGCATTTTTTCTGTAGCATCACATTCAAGTACCTTCTATTGTCTTTTCGTCTCACCTGCTTACTGTCCACCTTTAATTTCCATACAAGGCTGCACTAAAGATACAAACCATCAGAAAAGCCTTCCTAATACTTAAATCTACACTGAAGAGTCAAAGAAAGACACATTTAATATCGTGTAGCCCCCCTAGCACACAGGTGGCTGGGGGAAGTGTTAACTCTTCTGAGTGTTCCTGGAGCCACTCTGTAGCAATTCTGCAATTGTGGCGTGTCGCATTGTCCTGCTGGGATTTCCCAAGTCTGTCGGAACACAAAATGAACCTGAATGGATGCAGGTGATCAGACAGGATGGTTACCTACTTGTCACTTGTCGGTCATATCTAGAAGTATTAGGGTCCCATACCACTCACTGTAGACGCAACACATCATCATAGAGCCTACACCAGCATGAACAGCCCCTGCTGACGTGCAGGTCCATGGATTCATGAGGTTGCTCCATACCAGTAAACGTCCATCCGCTCGATACAATTTGAAACGACTCGTCCGACCAGGCACCAGGTTTCCAGTTAAGTCCAATGCCGGTATTGAAGGGCCCAGACGAGGCGTAAAGCTTTCTTGCAGTCAAGGGTACACGAGTCGGCCTTCGGCTCCGAAAGCCCACATCGATGTTGTTTCGTTCAATGGTTCGCACGCTGACACTTGATGGTCCATCATCGAAATCTCCAGCGATTTGTGGAAGGGTTGAAGAAGATTTTCTTAGATCGTCGTTGGTCCCTTTCTTGCAGAATCTTTCTCCAGCCGCAGCGATGTCGGAGATTCGATGTTTTACCGGATTCCTGATTTTCACGGTACTCGTGAAATGGTGGTAGGGTGAAATTTCCACTTCATAGCTACCTCGGAGATGCTGTGTCCCAGCGCTCGTGCACCGACCATAACATCGCGTTCAAACCCACTTAAATCTTGATAATCTGCCATTGCAGCAGCAATAACCGGTCTAACAACTGCGCCAGACACTTGTCTTACATAGCAGGCGTTGCCGACCGCAGCGCCGTATTCTGCCTGATCTCTGTATTTGAATACCCTTGCCTATGTTTTTTGGCACTTCAGTGTATATTCGATGTTAACAAATCTTCAGTATAGGTTCACTCTTCGTTGCCAATATATTTGTATCCTTTCTACTTCTGCCATCATAAGTTACTGTAATGCCCAAATAGCAAAACTCACCTGCTTCTAATGTACCTATTCCTAATCTAATTTTTTCGGCACCGCCTAATTCAGTTCCACTGTATTAAATTGCACTATTTCTGCTTTTGTTAACGTCCAGCTTATATATTTCTCTAAAAACGCTGTTCATTTCTTTCAACAGTTTTTTTTCAAGGCCTTTGGTGTGTCTGAAAGAATAAAGTCGTCGGCAAACCGCAACCTTAATTCTTTTCTGTGAACTTTAATTCCTTTCCCAAACTTACCTTCGGTTTGTTTTACTACTTGTTCAATGTACACACTGAATAACATTGTGGATAGCCTATATATATCTCATTCCCTTCTCAGCCCCTGCTTCAGTTCTGCGCCTCTAGACACCTAAGAATACTGTCTGGTTTCTGGACAACTTGTAAATATAATTTTGCTCCCTGTATTTCATCCCCACTACCGTCATAATTTTGGAGTCTGTTATCCAAAGGTTGCTCCAAATCTACGAAAGCTGTGAACATGTTTGCCTTTCCTAAACCTGTCTTCTAAGGTAAGTCACGAGGTCAGTTATTGTTTCGGGTGTTCTTACGCTTCTCCGGGATCTCATCTTATATTCCCCGAGGTCGGCTTCTACCAGATTTCCTTATTTATATAAATAATTTGTGAAAAACTCAGTCTGTCTCCTCTTCAAAAAGCCTCGTGTTAAACTGAGATATCGCTTAATAGCAGTGGACACAGTAACTCAAACGTTGCTAGCAAAAGTGTGTGTGTGTGTGTGTGTGTGTGTGTGTGTGTGTGTGTGTATAGAGTTAGACGTCCGGATATTGAGAGTTCTGTGCTATGGCACTTGACAGGCAGAAAACTGTTCGGAAGTCTGTTAAAATTTTTTTTGGTCGGCACTGAGGTCGTATGGTCGATGATCGCAGAATTATTAGTGAGAGATTTAGGATACGTCACTTTACTGCAGTGTTTTACGAAGTTCTGTAAGGTCGTGGACGTCTGTGTTTGTCGGATAGAAATACAGTTCATTCCTTTCAATAGGCACTCCACGGAGATAGTTGGATTTTTATTAGCTTTAACACACAAGCGAAAACGAAGTCAACGTGAAAGCACAAGCTAGTGCCGAACAAGGAAAATTTGGGTGGTTGTGGGAGAGGAATTAGTTGTTTCCTTATACTTACAGGTGTGCAGGAAATTTACTGAACATCAGAAAAAAGTCCGTGGGATTTGAATGATACATTAACATAACAGCTATTATGCTCTCATTGATCACAACCACGTAGGTATCTTCGTCTTATCCTAAAGCGGGATGCGGTGTCACTGAGGAAATTAAACCTCTTAAGGAAGGTTCAGATTGGAAAACCGTCTACTGTTCCTGTTAGGCTTATGATCTAGACATCACTGTTAGCCACTGTCTCAAACCAAACGTTCTGATCAGCACAGTAATATTAAACTATGAACCACTCCGCACGACCAGCTACTTTTTCGGGAAACGATATCTGTGGATGAATAATTGTCTCGCGTCAGGTCCGTACCACCATTAACTACCACAGCTCGCCAACGTCTACTGACACAATACCCGTAGAAAAAATCGGGTTGGGAGGCAAATGTTCTTCTTCGGTTGGCGTGACGTCACTGGGAACAGCCTCAACCTCGGGAACGGCGCTAGAACATAGCGGTCGCACAGTCACAGGATGTATTTGTGGAATGTGTTTATAATGACAATATGGAACGTAAATTGCTATTGTGAAACGGCAAGAACGTTAATGCTGCGTTTTGGAATTTTCTCAACTTTTACACACATTGGTAACTTCAAAATAACTTCGACTTTCACATAGGAACAAAAAAAACCTAAGAGAGCAAAGTTTCTCTGTGTTAATGTTCAACAGTTTTCTGAATTAATCCGGAGAATAGTTTTAATGGGAGAACAAAGAAGCACGATTTTCGTTTTATACAAAATTTCAAAAAACTTTAACGGATAGATGAGCTCTGACACCACAGAATGCAGTTCAGTTAATTCCAGAAAGCATTGCGGTTACCTAATCTAACTGCCTCACAAACTTAGATAGTTCTTCACGCCGTTGTCCTAATTTTTTATCGAAATGAGAAGAGAATTTTGACTAAAGTTGGTAAAATCCAGCCATATGAACTTATCGACGCTCTAAATGCGATTTATAGGAAACATAAACGACTTAAGTCTTCCGTTCAGCAAAGCTCGGATGTTGTGTCGAAATTAATCAAACCATTGCACCATCAATATTGGAAGTCTGTTAGACTTCAATTATTGCTACACTCAGTTACGCTTAAGTCGTAAAGTTCAGACACGTCACTGTACTAAAACGATGATAAATCCAATTTCCTTGCTCTGCTATAGGTAGCTACCGCTGTCTTTTTTCTTTTTTTTCCCTTCTTCCTCAGTTAACTTCTGATGCGGTCACGCATCGTGATCCACAACAATGAAACTAGGGCCGAACGAAATCATGCAATGACGGATATGGGGTAAGAGTACAGTATTGTAATAACATTGGCTGGTGAGTGTACAGTTTCCGAAGATTTGGTCGGTACACCCCGGCAACTTTACGCCTCCGCAACACATGGACCAACAAAACTATCCAATTAGACATTGTTCCTCGTTGCATTGCGTGTCCCCACGTCTGGCGATGAGAGGATGAATCCGCAATCACTACTTCGACTGAATCTGCTCTCAGCTGGGAAGAGCTCGGACCCAATTCCTTCTTCCTTCAGTCTCTGCTCCCGTAGCAGCATCGCAAATAGTACCGCCGATGTGCGGGCGTCAACGGAGCAGAACGCACTGATCAGCGAGAGAGATTGCGCACCTTGCAGTGCTGTTACATACAACTGCAACTATACCCACTGATCTGGGTTCCTTCTTGGCTGTTGCACAATGTAGCGGTCGTTGCTGCTGTAGTTGAGTGGTCGACCACCACCTCTGCTTCAGGCAGCAGTGCCCTTAAGCAACAATAAATCCCTGGGCTACATTTGTCTCAATTAGTTTCTCGATAATACTTCCCAGTCATAAGTGGTACTGTGTTGAATCCGGGCCGTGTTGTAATGTACAGCCACAAGTGCACCATAACTGATAGCTAATTCACACACTCCCCCCCCTACTGTTCGTTCTAATGTCTCCTGGTGCTAGTCACGCTGCCCACACGTCATATGACGCCCAACACTCTGTGCACAACTGGGAGACCGCTGACAATGTTCTCCCCCATTTTCTTTCTGTCCGCCGAGTAATTGTTACTTTATCTCGTGTTTACGTTTCGCACGTCGGTTTATATAGCCAAAAATTAATTCGAAATTCCTGAGAGTTTGTGCACATGTCCTCACGGTGGCAGCCTTGCTTGTCGACTCGGCTATTGCTTAGGTTCTGCCTTCCTTTCTTGGAATATTTTCACATAAGACGCTTCAAATCACAACAAAAAATGACTGTTGTAGCATGACTGTCACGATACAGAAATTTCAATGCGGATAGTTACTACCCTACTGCTTTTCCTTCCCTGGCAATGCTATGAGAACAAGGAAAAGCTAGACATAAAAGAGAAAAACAATTTATCACGCAGTATGCACTCGAGCTGACTGCGATATTTCTACTGTGAAAAGCAATTATTTTCTGTGGAATGTGTTGAACGTAAACTAGAAGTTGAGGCATCGGGAAAAATGTGCAGTGGCTCTCGCTATTGATTAAAGCCGCTTCTTCTGCACATCCCATGGCTCTTCAGGCATGTGAACCCCTACATGCTGGTGATCATTGCCTCATACCAGACTTTGAATACGGTGCAAGGAATCATCTTCCATCAAGACCTTACACGCCAGACAGATTAGGAGCTACAGGTTAATCCTGAGCAGTGAGGCGTACATTTTGTCTGCTGCATCCACGAGTTCCTTCAGATGCTTCAGCTTCGGTCGCAGGTCATCCCACTGCATGGTAAACCCAAAATTGGGTAAGTGCGCACGATGATTACAGGGACGTAACCCTTGCAAACAATCACCTAATCTCAACTGCGTGGAACACCATCCTACACGATCACGTTTGTCTCTTGAAGAAAAAAGAAAATCCAGGTATATAAATCTGACCACCACTACAGTTGTTACTATCCAACCATCTACGGTTCTCTATAGTACCATGGAAGTTACTCTGTGGTGCATAGTATCATACTGGCCCTTCTTGTCAGTGTATTCCACATATTCCTTTCCTCTGATTCATCGCAGAAGCTACTCACTCCTTATCAGTTCACCTAATTTTCAACATTTCTCTGTAGCACTAAATCTCAAATGCTTCGATTCAGTGCTGTTCAGGTTTTCCGATAGTCGGTTTCACTAACATACAGTGGTGTGCTCCAAGCGTACATTCTCAAATTGAGTCCTATGTTTGATAATATTAGACTTCTCACGGTCAGGAGTGCCCTTTCTGCCAGTGCTACACTGCTTCTTACATCCTTCTTGCCCTGTCCATGGAAATTTTTCTGCCTAGGTAGCACAGTTCGCTAACTTGAACAAACTCGTGATCCTAAATCCTCGAGTAAAATTAGTCGCTGTTTCCAATTTTGCTGCATCCAATGAAGGCTTTCTTCGATTTACTGTCAATCCATATTCTGTCCTCATTAGATTTTCATTCCATTCGACACCTGTTTTCATTTCCGCTGAAGATAGAAATGTCACAGCAAATCTGATAACTTACATTTTCACCTTGAATTTAAATCCCACTTTCGAACCTTTTTCATTTTTGTCATTCATTATTTGATGTATAGACTGAACAGTAGCAGCGTCTGAAGACTATATCCCTGTCTTACTCTTCAGTCCGTGCATTTAGTTACTGTATGTGTTGTACTTATATTACCAGCTTTTCTCTGTAGATTACCCTATTTTTCTCTTTCGAACATCTTGCACCTTTTTACGTTGTCTAACGCTTTATCCAGGTCGACAAAGCCGAAGAAAGTGCTGTGATTTTTCTTCGTCTTGCTTCCATTATCAACTGCAGCGTCAGAACTTCCTTTCTTTCCTTAAGCCAAACTGATCGTCATCTAACAGATGCCAAATTTTCCTCTCCGTTCTTCTGTATACTCTTGTCGGCAACTTGAATGCAAGAGATAAACTGATGGTGCGAAAGTCCACACTTGAGGCGTTTGCACCCTTAGTAAGTGTGGAAGTTCCTCTGAAAGACTGATAGTATAATGCCAACCTCACAAATTCTACATTTTGTTCCTACTTCCCCCAATGATTCTAGAAATTTCGGTGGAATGTTATGTATCCTTTATGCCTTATTTGATTTAGTCTTCCAAAACTCTTGCAGATTCTGATTCTAATACTATTTTCCCTATACTCTTATTTCTTCCTACATAGTCATCAGGGACGTCCTTCCCCTCAAAGATGCCCTCACTGTACTTTTTTCCACCTATCGGCTCCTTCCTCGGCGTTTAACAGAATTCTCATTGCACTCACCGTTACCGCCCGTGCTTTCAATTTCACAGGAGGTTGTTTTGACTTCCCCATATGCTGGGTCAGCCCTTCAATCATTTTTGCTCAGACTTTTTCATTTTTCATGTAGCCATTTTGCCTTATCCTCGCTGCACTTTTATTTTTTTTCTAAGTAACTTCTATTTTTGTATTACTGGATTTCCCTGAATGTTTTTCTACTTCTGTCGTCGGTCACGTGTAGTAATTCTTCTGTTACTCATCGTTCCTTCGCAGCTGTCTTCCCTACACCTACACTTTTCTCTCAAACTTCTGTGATCACCCAGATGTCCATTCCTCACCAATTGAGCTGCCTAATAAGGCGTTCCTTACAGCAATATCAATAGCCTCAGAGAACTTGCAGCATCTATCTTCATGTCTTATTTTCGTATCCCGTTTCTATGTGTACTGATTCTTCGTAACTATTCCCCTGGACTTCAGCATATTCCTCATTATCAAACTGCGATTTGAGTCTATATCTGCCCCTGGGTGCGTCTTATCTATAATCTGTTAATGGTATTTCTCCCGGACTAACATGTAATCTGAACTTCTCGTATCTTTTTCAAATATACCCCGTCTTGAAGTCTTAAACCCAGTTTTCACTATTAGTAACTGATAATCATAGCAGAGCTCAATTAGCCTTTATCCTCTCTCATGCCTACTACCAAACCCGTATTTTTCCGTAATCCTTTTTTACTCCTTTACCTACTACCACATAAGTCCTCCATGACTTAGATTTCCATCTCCCTTTACATACTGAATTACCCGTTCAGTATCCGTACAGAGCTTTTTCATCTCCTGCTTGCGAACTAATGCACACCTGCACTGTTGTTGCCAGTGTCGATTCTGATAAGGCTATCACTGAACTGTTCTAGCGTCTTCATACCCTCAGGGGGCTAACCACGCCTTGGTCAGTTCATACTTCACTACCTTGGGACCCCAGTCTTAAAACCTTCCCCTTTCTGTGCATGTCTATCATCCTATTCTTTTCCATTCCCTTGGAGAACGTCTGGGATATTTTTGGGAGTGTGTTCTGAATTTTCGGTAGCCTGACACCAGAACACCCTTCCACTTTTCTTTTTCTTTCTGCATCTCACATCCTTCCTCCGCTTTGACATTTGAGGTTCCTCTGTTTCTTCTTCTTCCTTCCTGTGCACTCCTGAAGGCTGGACTATGCGTCTGACGCGTCACAGCTGCTGAGGTAACGCGTAAGTCCCAGCCCCAGGTCGACAGGTAGGGTTCACATAAATTCCCCGGTGCAAGCCAGGCCCACGGAGGGGTGATTTCCTGAGCTATCCAACCTGCCGATTGGTCCCTGTGTCAGGTGTTCGGGAGGTGTGATCTGTTGTATGAACACGTACGTAAGGCGGGTGCGCCCCCGTTGGAAGGAGCACGCCATCGGATACTGGTAATCGTGGGGATTTCCTCGCAATGAGCCAATCACCCTCTAACAACGTCTACTAAACATAAACGGAATGAGGCTAAAAATTCAAGGGATCTCCCAGTTGCTTCTATCACATACTGAAGGTCGGTCCTTTGTTACAGTTTATGCTTTTGTTGTTCGGCAGTGTGTTGATGCAATTGCAGGCCCTGTGAAATCCTGATCTCGTTTACGTAATGGTACTTTGCTTTTGGAGGCCAATTAAAATTTTAAAGTGCAAAGACTGCTCGCAGCTTCGCTCTTCCACGGCTATCCTGTTGGTGTCCAAGCCCATTGGATGCTGAATTCTTTGTGTGGTGTTATTTTCACTAGGCTGTTCGATGATCTGACAGAGCGAAGTCCAAACTTGCTATCTGATCAGGAATGTCACTGCAGTAAATTGGTAATGAAAAATTCTGATGCAACCATACTGCCTTAACACACTTCACCTCATGTTTGATAGAGTACTGCTTGCATTAAGATGAAAACCAGCTGTGAAGTCATCACGTTCACACGGTACATGCAAAAGCTGGTTTGCTGTTGCCACTGTCAATATTGTAATCCCAAACGAATGTCCTGTCGAAACATGGCGAAATGAGTTACTTGCAGTGGGGATGCTTAAGAGGCCGAATGCCCGCCTCCTCCTCCCTGTTGTATCAATTCCCATTACGACCATGCAGCCTCAACCCGAGAATGACGACTTTATCTCAATCTTCAGCAGATCCAGGTGAAGGAAAATAGCCTCGCACTATTGCTTGCAAATGTTCGCTAGTCTAAAGCCTTGTCTATTACCTACTGGCACTTACAGCACCATTCTTTATGCCTCGCTCCTTGAAGGACGTGGTCATGCAGAATTGAGACTTCAAATTCAGTACCGCAGTTCTCAAATCGCCTAGTGTCATAGCAGCATCCCAGACTCCTCCAGCTCTGCAACAAGTTAACAAATCTTCGCCTCTGTTGGCGAAGTCACCTGCTTCACAACTAGCGGGCTGGAAAGGACAGAAGAAATATCCCCATGAGGACTGTTAACTGCCAGCTAACAAACATCAGTATTCATCTACCACCATAAAGGCTCTAAGAAATCAAAGACAGACAAATGGTCTTCATCTTCACTGACTCGGACGATTTTCGATGGTGTCGCCACCTCATACTCTCGCCCAATGGACCTCTGTTTCGCCGGTGCTCACCGGCCAACCGTTTTTCTACCTTGGAATCTGTAGTCCGACCCAGAAAGAATGCTGACGCCTCTGTAGACCTCATGAAACAGGTATTTCCAGCCTCTGCGCCGCTTACCAGTGAGTTTACGAAGGTTGTCACTCAAGGCACCGAGGTAAAAACCTTCCTTACCCCCCCCCCCCCCCTCACCTTTCCCTTTCATGACTTCCTTCCAATGGAAATTTGTGCCACTCTATCCAGCAAAGAGGAATTACGACAGCTCTTGGAATCACGTCCCCTGGCTTCCTACCTCCAGGAAACAAAATTGTCCTTGCAACTGCTTTGATCTCCCGTATTCCGGTCCTCTTCGACCTTTCCCACAAGGAAGGCATTCCATCTTATGGAATCACGCTGCTAATCTGGCATGACGTTTATAGTCAAACCATCTCCTTGAACACCTGGCTGCAAGCTGTCTACCCTTGAGTGGTCATTCGTTGCCAACAGGGCAGACTTCTTCCAGCTTTCTGCTGTACTGAGACTTCACTGCATACCATCCGCTTTGGGGCTGTTCCAGAACCTGTCAGAAAGGTGGCCTCTAGGCTAACATTCTCAGCTCAACATCTGACTGAACGCTGGAGCTCACATTACTTTCAGATTCCACACACCTGTTCACATTTGGACCTGTCGTTCTGCACTGCCCAGCTTGCACGTCATCTTGAGTGGTCCATTGTGACATGAACTCGAGCAACTGTTAACCATGTGCTATCAGCTTGCTGACTCCTACCCCACCTACATGTAAACAAAGTTGGCAACTTCCTAAGGCAAACTCGAGGCTTTACTCCTCACTGGCGACCTACGGACATTTCCCCATGTGGTAAGGTAGAGTACCTTACTGACATTATCCTGGCCATCACAGAACGTTGCATACCTTGCATGTCTTCACTGCACCGTCTAGTTTCCCCTTGTTGGACTAAGGTGTGCCATGACGCAATTCGCTCGCGGATACGTGCTCTCAGCGTCTTTAAGTTATATTACGATGACTAACTGTACTGGTTATAAAAAGTTGCGTGCGTAGTCCCGTCGCATTCTTCGGGATAGCAAAAGAGCTAACTGGATTCAATTTATTTCTTCTTTCGACTTCAAAAGAGATAACTGGATTCAATTTATTTCTTCTTTCGACTTGTCCACTCCCTCTTCCATAGTGTGTACCAATCTCAGCTGGTTCTCTGGGACCAAGGTCCATTCCTAAATTTCCGGCCTGGCCGTAGCAGATGTTAATGTGGACCCCATCTCTATCTCCAATACCTTAGGCCGACATTTTGTGGAGACATCGAGCTCCACCCACTATCGATCCATCTGAAAGAGGTGGAAGTGGTTTGAGTGATACCCTTCTCTCAGAATCCTGAATGTTACAATGCCATCTTAACTATGAGGGAGCTAGATCATGCTATCACTTCATATCGATCTTCCGCCCGAGGGTCGGACGATGTTAACTTGCAGATGTTGCAGAACCTCTCTCTTTCGGGTAGGCACTTTCTCCTTCACGCATAGAATAACTGGGCAGATGGCACGTTTCCTAGAAGCTGTCATGAAGCCACTGTCATACCTGTACCTAAGCCCGGTAAGGACAAACACCTGGATTATAGCTACCGCCCCATTTCTCTCACCACCTTTGTTTGCAAGGTGATGGAACATACGATTCGTGGCAGGCTCTTATGGTGGCTCGAGTCTCGCAATGTAATAACCACTGCATAACGTGGGTTCCGAGCGCGCCGTTCTGCAGTTTACGGACTTGTCATTTCGCCAACCCACATCATGAACGGTTTTCTGTGGAAATGCCAGACTGGCCGTGTTTTTTGATAGGAAGGCCTAAGACACCTGCCAGAGGATTGGTATCCTCCAGACTACCTACACATGGGGCTTTGGAGGCCGTCTGCCCAGTTTCCTTCAGGAATTTTTAAGACTGTGTTCTCAAGGCCTGTGTGGGTTCTGGCTTGCCCGACACCTATAATCACGAAAATAGGGTACCTCAAGGCCCTGTCCTGAGCTTTGTCCTATTTGATATAGCCATTAACTCCATTATGGTCTTTCTGCAGCCAGGTATTTTAGGCTTCCTTTTTCGTTGACGACTTTCGACCTATTGCAGTTCGCCACGAACTTGCCTCCTTGAGTGGCGTCTTTGTCGATGTCTCGGAAATTCCTTTCGTTTTTCGCTCTCAAAACAGTATGCATGAGTTTCTGCCGGGACAATGGATTTCTTTCACCATCTTTACATCTTGGGCCTGTTGCTCTTCCTCTCGCTGAAACTACGAAATTCCTGCGATCATGCTTGATAAATGTTACCTGGCTGCTCACTGCACCCCGTCCCTCAGTGTCTTGCGCATCCTAATTGGTACTTCTGAAAATCGGATCGGGCAACCTTCCTCCATTTGTACTGATCCCTCGTATGGTTCAAACCAGACTATGGATGTTTCGTTTATGCTGCTGCACATCTGTCCATCTTAAGCAGCCTAAATACAATCCATCGTGAAATCCATTTGGCCACTGAGACCTTTTATGCTAGCCCAATTGAGTCTCTGTGCAGAAGCTGCCTAACTACCTCTGTCATAACGGCGTGATACTCTCCTCAGTGGATAGGCATGCCGTTCGTCAGACATGCCTGGCCACTAATCCTGTGCCGCCTCCTGACGACTCGTTTGACTGCCAGGATGGGACGTGTTCCTCTTCCCTGCTACCTCTGAGTTGGTTTTCGGCTATTAACTGGCAGCTTCACATCACGCTGCTTGCCTCTTTCCTGAGGAGTGTACACCCTTCACCACCTAGGTTTCGTGCGGCGGCCCGTGTTCACCTCGAACTTCACGAGGAAACTATACATTCCATCTATCTCTGGAAGTTTCTCGAGCTTTGCATGCAACTTAGCGATAGTACCTTTGTGTACAGTGATGTCTCTTGTACTGACTGGTGTTCGGAATGTTTCCGTGATTTGACACCGAAGATTTTAGGTATCGGCTTCCGGAACACTGCTCAGTATTTACAGCCGAGCTCTTCGCCCTGTGTCAGGCCACGCAGTATATCAGGCGACATAGGCTTTTCAAATGTCATCTGCTCAGATTCTCTGAGCCCTCTCCGAGCTTGTGTGTGCTATACACAGTCCATCCCTTCATTGAACAGGCCCAAGAAAGCTTCCATTTGCTCGCTGTTGAGGAGCCGCCGTGATCACGTTGTTCCTGGTCACGTGAGTCTGACTGGAAATAAGGCTGTTGGCGCTGCTGCCAAGGCTGGAGTGGCCCTCCTTCCGTCCGCAAGCTCTTCCATCCCTTCGGGTGATAGGTTGTCTGTCGGCAGGTGGTATCACTCTGACATCAATAATAGTCTTCTCTTCACGGCAACAAGCTTCAGGGAATTAAACATCTCTCGCCGCGAGATGGTTCCAGCGTATTGGTCACTCTTTCCAGCCATCGATTTTTAAGTGGTGGTCATTGTCATCAACCTTTGGTGGTTCAACATTTACTGATCGAATGTCCTCCTTTAACCAGTTACGTTCTATAGTATGGAAGTCGTTTCAGTTAACGGCCGTTTTAGCGAACGACACACGGGCTGTCGATCGCGTTTTTCTTACCCGTTGTAGAAATACAGCGAAAAATATTTAGTCTTTAGTTCAGGGCATATGTTCCCTAAGACGTACTTTGTGGACCTTCCTAAAAGAGTATGTATTTGTTCCTCAGCCTTTGTGCCCATCGATTGGGCAGAACGTGTAGTCACTTCTAACTCCTTTCTCGTATTCGTGTTCTGAGGTTCCGACTTGGACGTTTATGAAACAAAACCAAATCAAATTCATATTCATAACTAGTCCTACAACTGTTACACCATGTCCCGCTGCTGTTGATACTACGCTAGTCTGACAGGAAAAACTTGTTTTTCACTTTACTGCCGCAAACTGTATCTAGATTGAACCTTAGCATTTCCTTTTTCATATTTTCTAGCTTCCCTACCACATTAAGACATCTGTGATTCCTCGTTTCGGTTATCCTTTCGGTGGATACTAAACCTTTCTCATGGTCACCACTTCCTTGTCAGTCCACACCCGGTGATTCGCATGGGAACTAGTCTCTTATCTTCGGGAAACACGGAGATAACCATTAAATTTATTGCAGCAGTTCACATTGCCTTCTGCATCCTTACGCCGTTCATCTTTTCTGATTCTTTTGCCTTCTAGTTGCAGTTTCTCATCCCAACCGCATGAAAACGTGAACCCGTGTCCACTCCTTCACCTTATTTTACAAAGCTGTTTGCATAGAGAGAGTCACTCCTTAGGCCTGAAGCTGCCATGGCCGCTGATTTTTTACTCAAAATATAAGCAGTGGCGCAGTTTGAACCTAGGACCAAGGACGCTTTGATTACTAATCGGACGCTTCATTGGGACCAAAGGCCCATGCCCTGTTAAGATGTACAATTACGCGGAACTTGCAGCCATTACTCCCACTATCTGTCTTATCGAAATCAGTTCTTCCACAGCCCTCTTCTCTTGTGGTTGCTGAAACCCGTTAAGGGGAACAACTTCCCATACCTGACCAGAAAAGCAGCTTCTTCCTGGTGGCCACCAGTGACAGCGTTCCCTTTTGAAGACACTATCCCCCAGAAATCCATAGAGCAGAGGCCCAACACGAGCTTACGGTTGAAGTGAGTGTCCGATCAAGATTGTCATGCACTTAAGTGTGATTTGCAGAGTATCAAGGTATACAGACCTGTGGGTCCCTGGGCCGCAGCTCGTGTCCCCACAGTGGTGGCTATGTCCTCAAAGGAATCAAAGAAGGTACAGAGGAGTAAGGCTACTCCACTGACCCCAGAGGTGCCTGATCACAAGCGCATCCTGGGGAGTGGTAAGTCCTGGCTTCTTCACACACAAACTGGGCACATGTAATGTGATCACTCAGTGGGATTGATAGTTTCTACAATCACCCGCTGGACCTAAAATATCTTATTACTTGATCCTCTGCAGTTTACATTTCTCTAAAAGTAACGCATTTCGATAACAATTTCTAACTTTAATTGGGCATTGTACTTCGTAATGGAATTCTGCTGGCTCTGAGAGGGCGACTGAAGTGGTTAACAGATGTTGTCAATGAGGAGTCTCCTTTGTACCCCACTAGAATAGTTTCTCTCAAGCTGTTGGAATTACTGATCACTTCCTATAGCTGTCCTCAACCACTGGCCAGTGCCATGGTTGACGACACACAGCAATAGTCGTTGATCGCCAAAGAGCCCTAAAACATCTCAAGCGACATAGATCACAGATAAAGTTCATCACTTATAAGCGACTTCATTATGAGGCTACCTATGTAATCAAACGCAGTAAGAAGAAATTATAGGAACAGTCTCCTCCCTTAGAATATATGCCTCTATCCCAGGTGTGGTCAAGCTCTGTACTCTTCTAGACAGCATATGATAAACAGTTCTGGGTGTTGTCCTTCAGGGTGATCTTTGTACTGATAGCTTGCTTCTAGCTGAATATCTTTAGACCCACTTTTCGACAGCAGTAGCGCCCTCTTATCCGATTGCATGTCTGCTGCAGAAATTAAAAATTGATGTTCCCTGTGTTCTACACCACCTCCCAGCCAAATCGTGTAATGAACCTTTTGCTGAATTCGAACTGCTTCACGCTCTTCTCTCATGTAACAATAGGACTCCAGGTCCTGACTCTCATCCCCTGACTGGAGTGGGTGGATGACCCGCAATGAAGCGAACTAAGTCATCTCTTGCTGGTGACTATGGCGTCAGAAGTCTCTGAAGGGCAAGATACAATACAATGCCGACAGGTATGACCCAAAATCGTTTCCGTTCCTGGCTACACCATTGGAGGAACATAGGGCTACAGAACGGAGAGAGCCATATTCGATTCGGTTTTTAGTCTGTAGCAGAACTGATGGAGACTCCTGTCTAACTACAAAACATCAGTTTTTCGTTGAACACCTTGAGGATAAGTTTGGAGAAGTGACAGAACTGTCAAAGAAGCGAAACGGTGCAGTCTGGATTCAGACAGCATCTCCAGCCCAATACAGAGCGTTTCTCGCCTGTGATAAGTTGGGTGATATTCCTGTTTCTCACTCCCCATAAAAGCCTCAACATGGTCCAGGGGATCATTTTCCATTGCAATCTCCTCTTGCAGTCTGACGACGACCGCGCCGCCAATTCATAACGGCGGGGTGTTCATTTCGTCCCGCGCGTTTACAGGGGACCCAAAGGACAAAAGGGTTGCTGCCGGTGGCTTAGTGTTGGCCTTTGTGGATGATTCATTGTCTGGAAAGGTCAAGGTGATGGTTCACCACAATGACATTAAACTATACGTCCCTCCCCCTATGCGGTGCTTTATGCTGGAAGTTTGGGTAAATGTCTTCCCGCCGCACTTCCAGCGCCAAATGTCGAGACTGCAGACGTCCACTGCACCCAGATATTCCGTGTGCGCCTCCTCTCACTCGAATCAAATGTGGAGAGCACCACTTCCCCTGCTCGCCATACCGCCCAGTAGTCCAAAAGGAGCGGAAAATGGAGTAAAAGACGCTGGACCAGTTGATTTACCCTGAGACTAAACGTAAATTTGAAAGATTACACCCGATTTGGTTGATATCCACATAAGATGCAGCTACGTCGGCATTGCTGTTTAAAGTGCCAGTTCACTCTGTGCCACGAACAGTAGGTACTCCAGACCACCAGAATTCATCCACCCCCTTCGTGGCAGGGGGCAAATTTTTCTATGTTTTATCCAAAGCACATACTATGGGAGCAAGGCCCGTCAAACTCAGGGAACATCAGTCCCCCTCCCCCCTGCTTGAGAAGCAACAGCCTCCTCCAGCTCTTCTCATGTGGAAATGATCCCTTGGGGGGCCCTCTATTCCAAGGTCTCCACTAATCCCATAGCTGCTCAAGGAGCCAAAACCTGCTGTACGAAGAGCTTCACGGTCTCCCTCTGTGCTTGAAGCTGCTTCGGAGAAATCTTTCCACGAAGTCTCTAAAGAGAAGCGAGAGAGCAAGCAAACTAAGAAATTTGCTAAGAAGCAGGACCCTCTGCTGGCCCCAACACCACCACTCCCTATCAATTCTGCATCTGCGTCCCCTGCGGACCTGGATCTCACTGATGCTTCATCCACCATAGAAAGGGCTACAAATACTAGGCCGGAGGCAGTAAGTGACCCTGAGGCATAACCTGCCTCCTTGCGTGCTTCATGCCTTCCCAGCCTCACGCTCCGTCATCTTCCAGTGGAATTGCAGCAGTTTTTTCCACCACCTGGCGGAGCTAGGGCAACTGTTAAGCTTTTCAGCTTCTCCTGCATTGCCCTCCAGGAAACCTGGTTCCCAACAACGCCGACTCCTGCCCTCTGTGGCAATAAGAGATACTACGGGAACCGTAGCAACTATTACAGTGTGTCAGGTGGAGTTTGCGTCTTTCCTGAACTCAGTATGAAGTGAACCTGTACCTCTTCAAACCCCTCTTGAAGCTGTGGCTGTCAGGATAAGGGCGACGCAGGAAACAACTACCACAATGTATATCTTCTTCCAGATGGTGCAGTACCCCTGAACGCATTCCCTGCACTGATCGATCAACTCCCTAAATCTTTCCTATTTTCGGGAGATTCCAACGCTCATAACCTCTTGTGGGGTGGCAGTGTTCTTACTGACCGAGGCAGAATGTCGAAAATTTAATGTCACAACTCGAACTCGACTTCTCCCTCTTAAATACTGGGGCTGCCACACATTTCAGTGTGGCACATGGCACGTATTCGGCCATTGATCTCTAGGTTTATAGTCCTGGCCTACTCCCATCTATCCACTGAAGAGCATATTAGGACCTGGGTGGTAGTGACCAATTCCCCATCTTCCTATTATTGCTCAAGCGTCAGGCCCACAGACGCCTGACCAGATGTGCTATGAACAAGGTGGACTGGGGAACTTTCACCTCTACTTTCACTGATGAATCTCCCCCACACGGTCACATCGATGTGATGGTAGGGTGCCAAAGGCGTAAGGCAGTCCCTTGGTGGTCGCCGGAAGTCGCTGAAGCAATTAAGGAGCGTCGGCGAGCTTTACAGCGGCATAAGCGGCACGCTTCCCTGGAACACCTCGTAGCTTTTAAATGGCTCTGTGCCAGTGTTAGCGACCCTATAAAACAATGGAAGGAATATTGGGAGTGATAAGTCTCCACCATTGGGTGCAACACGGCACCTTCCCAGGTCTGGTCAAACTTTTCAGGTACCAGGCCCCAACAGCTGCCCTGGTGTTACCATAAATGGCGAGTTATGTAGTCAAGTGGATGCTTGAGCGGAAAGTCCTCTCATTCACTGCACGCTGCAGTAAATCCTGTAACGCCCCATTTACAGAGTGGGAGCTCCTCAGTGCCCTTCCACATGCACCTGACACTGCTCATGGGCCTGATCCCATCCACAGCCAGATGAGAGAACATCTCTCATCCGACTACAAGCGACATTTTGTCATCTTCAACGAGATCTGGTGCGATGGCGTCTTTCCATCGCAATGGTGGGAGAGCACTATCATTCCGGTGCTCAAACCTGGAAAAACCAGCTTGATTTGGATAGCTATCCGCCCATCAGCCTCACCAATGTTCTTCGTAAGCTGCTGAAACCTATGGTATGTTGGCGGTTGGTTTGTATCCTGGAGTCGCGTAGCTTGCTGGCTCCATGTCAGGGCGGCTTCCGCCTGGGTCACTCGACCACTGATAATCTCGTGTCCATCGAGTCTGCCATCGAAACTTTTCAGGACAGCAACACCTGGTTGCCGTCTTTCTTTGGCTTAATTAAAGCATATGACATGACCTCGTGACATCATACCCTT
The DNA here is from genome assembly GCF_023898315.1 of Schistocerca nitens. Lineage (NCBI taxonomy): Eukaryota > Metazoa > Arthropoda > Insecta > Orthoptera > Acrididae > Schistocerca > Schistocerca nitens. Next base: position 347,562,528 of record NC_064618.1, on the reverse strand, counting down.
CCCAAATTCTATGAGTGGGATCTCTGGGGGGGCCCCTCCACATTTCTATCCAAAACTTCTTGTTACTCCATACTTTCCGTGTCCAAGTTGATGCCTCCCATAGTTACATCCATATCCAGGAGAATGAAGTCCTGCAGGTCTCTGTATTGTGTCCCTCTCTTTTTAGTGGCCATTAACGGTCTAGCAGCAGCAGCTGTTGGACCCTCTCACCTTCTCTGTATGCAGACCACTTCTGCATTTCGTACTGCTGCCCTAGTACTTCTGCTACTGAGCGTCACCTACAGGGAGCCATCCACAAGGCGCAGTTATGGGCTCTAGCCCATGGCTTCCTGTTTTCGGCCATGAATACGTGTAATGCATTTCTGTCGGCGTCGTACCGTTTATCTGGAACCAGCACTTTACCTTCATGACGATCCACTCACTGTGGTGGAGAAACCGATTCTTAGGTCTGATTTTCGACGATCGTATAACTTGGCTTCCTCATCTTAGTCAGCTTAAATCGCAGTGTTGGCAGCACCTCAATTCCCTCTGCACCCTGAGTAACACCAAATATGGTGCAGATCGCTCCACGCTGCCGCAGCTCTACAGAGCTGTGATTTATGGTTCAGTGGCGCCCTCAGAATTGTTTCCTCGACCCATTGCACCATTGTGGAGTTGGACTAGCGACAGGAGCTTTTAGGACGAGTCCGGTAACAAGCATAATGGTAGAGGCTAGAGCCCCTCCTTTGAATATGAGACGTGCGCAACTGCTCGCCAGTTGCTCTGCACGCATTCATAGCTCTCCTGAACATCCTAATTACCATGTTCTTTTCCCATCTGTGGCAGTTCACCTCCCGCATAGGCGGCCCAAGTCAGGGCTAACGATTGGGGTTCGCGTGAGATCGCTTGTCTGGAGTCCTTGGCTGTACCACTTCTCCTCGAGGTCCAGTCACTTACACCTCCGTGTTGTAGCTGTAGGCCGAAGCTTCGCCTGGACGTTTCGCGTGCCCCTAAGGACTCAGTTAACCCTGCGGCTCTCCACTGTCACTGCCTCTCGATTCTTGAAGAGTTCGGGTCTCTGAAGTGGTTTACACCGATGGCTCGATGGCTGATGGTAATGTTGGCTTCGCCTTTGTCCAAGAAGGCCACATTGAACAGCATTACTTGCCTGATGGCTGCAGTGTATTCACTGCAGAGCTGGTGGCCATATCTAGTGCACTTCAGTATACCCGTTAATGTCCCAAGGAATCGTTTTTTCTGTGTACTGACACCTGGGCGTCCATAGACTTCATCTATGCCCTGGACCAGTCCCGTCATTCAGTGGTGTTTGTGTGGACCCCAGGACACGTCAGCATTTCACGCAGCGAACTTGTCGACAGGCTGGCGAAAGAGGCTTCATGGAAACCGCTTCTGGAGATGGGCATCTCTGAACTTGACTGGTTTTCTGACTTACGCCAGTGTTGTTCGGCTTTGGGAGACAAATGGCATAACAGTAGACACAAGACTGGGTGTCGTTAAAGAGACAACGAATGTGTGGAAGTCTTCTATGTGGGCCTCTCGCGGGGAGTCAGTTGTCCTCTGCCTACCTTGGGTGACCCACAGTTATCTCTTGGGCCGTGAAGACCCGCCTCATTGCCGATGCGATGCCCGATTGACAGTGGCTCTTATTCTGGTGCACTGTCCCACTTTGACTGCCCAGCGACGATATCTTGGGCTACTGGCCTCATTGCCGCTCATTTTATCTGACAAAGCCCCATTCTCTGATTTAGTTCTACGTTTTATTCGTGAGGGTGTGTTTTTATTATGTGATCTGAGTTTTAGCACACGTCCTTTGACCCTGTGTCCTCCACCCTAGTGCTTTAAGGGTTGAGATTTTAATGTGAAGCAGAGTGGTTGGCATTTCCTATTTATTCTCTTCTATTTTACCATATGTTTTTTGTCTTTTGTTCCTTTGTGTTCGTTGCCTTTGCTTCGATCTTCTGGTTTTCATTTCTTTCCGTTTTGTTATATGTCTGTTTTATTCTCCCTTGTGAGATTGTTTTATTAGGAACAAGGGACAGATGACCTCATAGTTTGGTCCCTTCCCCCACTTTTAAGCCAACCAACCTGTCGATAGTCTTTTGGTTAACACAGGGATCCCTCCCCTTTAAATTCGGCAGTCCAAACCTTTGTTTTCCCTACGCCATAACTATCTGCTATTCCTCTGCTAACCCCTCTCGTTTTTTTAGCGGATGCAGGCCGTCGCCTGTCCGCTTCCTGTCCTTACATGCGTCTACTGGTTGGGCTCTGCCTTGCGTCTCTCCACCTCAACTTCCATCTCCTCTTTGTCCTTTTCCCAAGTGCCCTCCCAGCCACACCACTTCGTTAGTTCCTCGGCTTCAGATTTGGATTGACCTCTTCCAGGTTCTGAAAGCCTCCATCACTCCAATGGCGTTCCATTGTTTCGAATGCTCTTATGAGAGTCTGAGGATGGCATTTTTTCAGCTGATGGTTCTAAATATGCTGCTGATGTGGGATATCTCTTCTGTTGGTGTGGAACACCATCTACTGCAGAAACGTTCTGGCCATCTGTTGGGCCCTATGTTTTATTAAATTGTCCTCACTCACCTACGTTTTCTTATGTACAGATTCAATGTGTGGCCTTCAGTCCATCACTCGTTTTTCCCGCCATTTTTGGTCTTGGCCATCTATGACTTTGTTGCTGATCAGTGATCATCTGGCTGGCGCTCAGCCATCCACCCCACCATTCTCAGTGGTCTCTCTGGGGCGAATTTGCTGGTTCACATCAAATCCCATTTTGCTTAATCATGGCCTGATGCTTCGGAGGCTACCCCCATCTAATGAACTTCGCGCCATCGAGACTTGCACCATGTGGCATTCTTCCCTTTGCCTCTCCTAGTGGGAATCCACCAACTTCTGTCATTTTCGTATTGATCATATTAGCTTGAACCATGGGCTCTTACTCTGTAATGACCCTCCACCCTGGTATGTACTCTCAGGCCCAACTTCCCAAGTTTTCCCCCTGAATTTGAATCCCACAGTGTGGGCGTTGTTTATAGATGTTGACCTTGCCTCTATACTGGCAGGGTTCTCCCCTTCTTTCCCCTACATTTTGTCCTGTTTCAACCTTATCTTCTTCCACTGTTGTTGCCCTGCTGTTGCCCTGCTGTAATATGGTATTGATGTGGTCTGAGTGTTGCGACGAGTTTGTGGTGGAGTTGGTGCCCCACTGCACATAGTATTTCTTGGGTGCCCCTGCTCTTCCCGTTTCAACCTCCCTGCCCCTTCCGTTCTTTCCTCTTCCTGTTACACTGACACTCCTTTTCCCTCTTTGTCTGCATGTTGACTGGACTGTGCTGTTGTTCCTCCCTTGCTTTCTGCTATCCTACATCATAGGACCAATTACCTCACTGTTTGGTACCCTCCTCCAAATTAGGCAAACAACCAACCTCACTAAAATGAGACTGTTATTTGGAATGCGCCAAAATTTTCTGTGCCAACATCTCCATCTCCCCTCCCTGGACTATCCTGTACTCCATATTATCCTACCCCAAGGATTACCTTCAGTCTCTTCCAAGCTCAGTCTGTGGCCCCTATGACCCTTTGGCATATGTTATGTTCATTCTTAGAGTTACAGGGGCTACCAGCTTTTGAACTGGTGATGTGGAACTTTGGATCAGATGAAACGTGCTTTCGTCTTTTGCCAGAGAGGAACGTTCTTTGCTGTCAACAACGTGTAGTGTTTGCAGTGGAGCTGACAGGCGTTAGCAGATCCCTCCATTTTATTAAATAATGACTAACTTGATGGTATTCTAAAGTGTACTATCTCCATTAGCGTTATCTGTCGAGCAATGCTGGTCTTGCAGGCTTCAGTTGTCTTTCTATTGGTCCCAAGTAATGTGGGAAACTTGAGGAATGAAATGGCCGATAGTTTGACTAGAGGGAGCATTTACTTGCTCCTTGTTCTCTATGCCGACCTCAGGTGCGGATTTGCACGTGTACACCAGATCTTTAACAGAATCATCTGGAGGGGGGGCTACCTCCCCTTTTAGCTCCACACAATCCAGGAGACAGCTGCAGTATGATGCTCGTCCTTGTACATCTCTGAGAAGGAATCCACAGTCCTATGTAGTCCCCAAATTGGTCATACCACCTTAGTCAATAGTTAAGTCTTTGTAAGAAGCCACCCCCATTGCAGTTGTGGAGCCTTACACACGGTAAATCTTACCTATTGGAATGTCCCATACTTTTGGCCCTTCATCCTAAGTATGGACTTCCAAACTCACAACCTCTAGCATTGGCAGGTGAATCCTCGGTGGTTGAACTGGTTTTTTCTCCTTGAAAGTGGTTTTTATTCACAGCTATACAGTGTTAGTCTAATTCCATAGTAGGACCAGAGTGTTTGACCTTCAGTAGGCCCTCTCCCCTTCACCAGGCTACACTTTCATCCTTCTTTTAGTATGTTTCAATCGCTTCTAGATTCGTTTACCGTCTCTCAGCCGTACCCACTTCCCTGTGGACTCTTGATCGACGGATCATGGTTTGGACAGCTGTGGATGGGACGTTTCCTGCCCCCTTACAGGGCTCTGGGAGATGCCCACCTGTCGACTTCCCTATTCCTTAATCTTGTTTTTACTAATGACTGTACAAAAGACGCCGCACAGTGTGACTGCGCGGTTTTTAGCGCCATGTAACAGATTACGCGGCCCCTCCTAACGGAGGTTAGTCCTCCCTCGGGCGTGGGTGTGTGGGTTGCTATTAGCATAAGTTAGTTGAAGTAGTGTGTACGTCTAGGGACCGATGACCTCAGCAGTTTTGTCCCTTAGGAAAACACACACACACACAAACACACACACACACACACACACACACACACACACACACACACACATACAAATTTTGTACAAGAGACTTGCATTATAGGCTCCTCGCATTTACTATTACCAAGCTCCCAAATACATCAGAAATCTTTCTCAGTGGACATCACTACTTCTGGATACACAAGTCTTAGATCAAGGGTCTGAGGACCTCGTTGTTTGCTCCCTTACCACTTCCCCTCCCTCAATCAGCCTACCAATCGACGACTAAAACTGGTTGTGTACAAGAGTATTTAATCAGCAGATCAATGTGGTAATGACATTTTTCAAATATTAGCTGTGGGCACCACGTGCTGAAAATATATTGCTTAGTTCTGTTTTCATGTTTTTGTTATTGACATTCCCACTGACGCCCATTACATTTTCATCATTCCCATTGTTCTGGACTAAATATTCTTCGCTCTGAAACTGTCTTCGCGCTGTATTGGAATGGCAGGGGTCAGACATGGGGTGGTGGTGATTGATCATCCATTTGATCTGTGGGAGACGGTCTGCTCGGACCTATGTACTGGCCAGATTCATACCTTCTTCCGCAACTCTTCCTCAGCTTCGGCATCAGTACTACCTTAAACGTTGTAACGTTCCCTGGCAAACTCACACTATTAATAAACTAAAATTTATTTGTACCATATACGCCGCTCTGAGCAATTTGTATATACTGTAATTATTTAACAAATATTATTGAATTTTGTGTAAAAGACATTTGTTGTTATTGTAATATTTTTTGTAGTAATATTCTCTCTGTATTTAGGATGGTAATATTTCTATATTCATAATGTAATTGCGAAATGTGTCAATATCTGCGATAACAGAGATGTGAAATTCAGCCAGAGGAAAATAATGTTGTGAGATTACAAAGAAATGTTAATAGTCAGCAGTAGTATAAAAGCACAATGTACTATGTATTCTTTGGTCTTCCTCCTTTAGAGCTGAAAGCGATAGGAAGCTGTGACGAAGTATTTTATGAATTGGTAGACTTCTTTAATCTGTATCGAGATTTAGCCGCCATTAGAGCAGAAATTACAAACTAATGTAAGTTGAATTATTGTTGTGGTATAAATACATCATAATTTATCAAAAGTGTGTATTATTAATGTAAATTAGCTTGCCCATGTCATCTATAATATTTCTTTAAAGAATTTTCAGCATTTTTAGCGGTGTTGCTGGGCTGTGCCGCGACCGATCGATTTGCAGCGGCGGCACATTTAAAAAAATTGTTCCGCTAAGAAAAATTAACCAAACCCGTAAATAGGGAACAGATAAAAAATTAGCAGTGAATTAAGAGAATGTTCTTCTTTTACAGCGACCCTGAGACTGACGGATTTTGAAAATAGTTACACATTTGTGCATTCATAGGCGGATAGTTAATGTTGAAATTTAACAATTTCGGTTCTTTCAAATAACTTAAATGTATAGCGAAGTGTGTTTTATCAGTGATAATTAAACGTCGGCTTGGCAATATTTAACCATTTTCTGCTAATAGAGACAGTCTTGTGTTCCATAGCTATCGCCGGAAAAAATTCAGTAAATATTTTTAAAAAAACCCACTGCATTTAGAAAGTGTGTGCCTAGGCCGAATTATGTAAAGGATTTAATTCTCAGATAAATATTCATAATCAGTTAATATGAGTTTACGTAATTTTAAATGTACTCAATTCTTTTGAAAATGCATTTTTCTATTACCACACGTAAATTAGACGAAGGTTCTACAACAAAGTTCGTTCGTACGTACAGAAGAAAAGAAAGGCAATGTAATTAACAAAAAAGGCAATTTTAAAAAAGGGTAACTGATAATTATTTAATTTCATCTCTTTTTTTAATGAAATTATTTTTTTAAAAAGAATTTTATTAAAACGTCTTCGTAACACTCCTACATACTTTAATCTTCAGAACACGAACTTTCCCGACATAATTGCGAAGGACCTTCCCTCGGATTGAGGGACTTAGGACCTATTCAGTGCCTCAACCCTCAACGAAACAACGCATGACCCTTAGTTTGGAGCCCACTCAAATGATTATGCCTGCAGTTTTGCACAGTCCGCCCTGCCCTTAACTTTACGCATTCAAATGATAGTTTGGTATCAAATTGCTGAAGTAGTTCGTGGAACTACAGCGAATTTCCGAAATCTCCGCATTTCTCCTAACTCGCTATCCTGGCGCAACTTAGAATAAGTTTCCATTCCGCTTCCGTCTCTTGACTCATCTCAACAAGTGAGACACAAGAAGTGGCTCCCTGCATCATGCGAGTAGCAGTGTATGTATTTTGTGGATTGCATGTTTAGTTAGATCTTTAAACAGATAGAAGAAAATTAAAGTTAATTCTGTCGCAGCCCTTGTCTGTCACAGTATGTTACCTGTAAAGTCCTATGTTCACAGTAAACAATGCCTTGCAGCCAGCTGATGCACAACATCTACAAGCTCCTGGACCGCGGCGGAGAAGCGTTTATCGTGATGCCCATCTACACGGCTGTGGAGTCCCTGTATCAGGCTCTGTCAAGGGCGGGTTATTGGACTCTGTATGTGCAGGTGAGCAAGAAAAATATTTGCATGTAGGAAAGATAAAATAGCATTGTAAAACGCTTCCTTTTGTAGAAAGCTTCTGAGAAAAACGTACAAAACTGTGGAGTACCTTTCACAGAAATAAAATATTTCCAGTTTTACTGGTAAATGACGTCCAAGAAAGCAGTGTCTAAGCCTTAGTTGCCTGAACCGTCAAAAACACAATTTTTTCAGTATTTTAACTGAGCACAGTAGTAAATGGCGACAACATTAGTGATTTTCAGAATTTTATCTTAATTTCCCACTATTTTAGAAAAATGGCACTTCAGAGACTTTGTGGCCTTTCAGTGGCTCACAGACCTACTGTTTCCAGTACAGCATAGACAGTAACTAGAAAACATTTTAGTATGCACTGAGGTTACACATTTGAGCATTGGAAAAGTAATTACATTTACTAAATAGATTTCAACAAAACAATTTCTCTTTTCATGGCAGCAGAGAAATACTCCAGAAAATGAAAATATTGAGTGTGGTCTATCGTACCTTTGTTTTAATGCGCACACATCACATCTTCCCCTTTTGCTGCACAAGTGACTAAGTGAACACCTTCATTTCGTAGTCTTACATCTTTTGGGACTGGTTATTCTAATTTCTTCCATTTGTTGCATGTAGACCTGTGCTTCATATCAGAACTTGTCAGGAACTGACCGGTTATGCGCTTGCCTAATAAATTAGTCCTTAACCAGCATTTCTCCTGAACTCCAGCAATTGAAAGTTTCCCTGCAGTTCACAGTACATTGCATAACCATTCACAAATTCTATTTCCATCTACATCCACACCTACATCTACATGATTACTCTACTACTCACAATGAAATGCCTGGCAAAGGGTTCAATGAACCACCACCAAGCTGACTCTCTACCGCTCCACGGGAAAAAAGAGCACTTAATTTTTTCTGCCTGCCCTGATTTCTCTTACTTTATCGTGATGGTTTCTCCCTACGTAGATGGGTGCCAACAATGTTTTCACAATCGGAGGAGAAAACTGGTTATGGAAATTTCATGAGAACATGATGTCGCAACGAAAAACGCCATTGTTTTAATTATTGCCAATACAATTCACGTATCACGTCCGTGGTATTATCTCCCCTATTTCGTGATAATACAAAACGAGCCGCCCTTCTTTGAACTTTTTCAATATGATGCGTCAGTCCCATGTGATACGGATCCCACACCCCACAGCAATAATCCAGAAAAGGGAGGACAAGTGTAGTGAAAGCAGCCTCTTTAGTAGACCTGTTGCACATTCTAAGTGTTCTGCCAATGAATCGGTCTTTAATTTACTCTACCCACAACATTATGTACGTCATCATTCCAATTTAGATTATTTGTAATGGTTATCCCTAAGTATTTAGTTGAATTTACAGCCTTCAGATCTGTGTGACTGACTTATTGCGTAATCAAAATTTAGCGGATTTCTTTTAGTACTCATGTGAACAACTTTACACTTTTCCTTATTCAGGGTCAATTGTCACTTTTCGCACCATACAGATCTTATCTAAATCATTTTACAAGTCGTTTTGATCATCTGATGACTTCACAAGACGGTAAATGACAGCATCATCTGCAAATAATGTAAGACGACTACTCAGTCTCTCATACGTCGTCAATACAGATCAGCAACAATAGAAAGCCTGTAACACTTCCTTGGGGAACGCCGGATATTACTTCAGTTTTACTCGATGACTTTCCGTCTTTTACTACGAACTGTGACCTTTCTGGCAGGAAATCACAAATCCAGTCACACAACTGAGGCAATATTCCATAGGCACACAGTTCGGTTAGAAGACGCTTGTGAGGAACGACGTCGAAACCCTTCTGAAAATCTAAAAATGTGGAGTCAACTTGACATCCCCTGTCGATAGTACTCATTACTTCAAGAGTATAAAGAGCTAGTTTTGTTCCCCACTAACGATATTTTCTGAATACGTGCTGACAGTCAGTAAACCTTTTTCTTCGAGGTACTTCATAATGTTCGAATTCAGTATACGTTCCAAAACCCTACTGCAACTCTACGTTAGTGATATGGGCCTGTAAATCAGCGGATTACTATTTCCCTTTTGCGTACTGGCGTGACTTGAGCTACTTTCCAGTCTTCACGTACGGAACTTTCTGTGAGCGAGCGGTTGTATATAATTGCTAAACATAGAGCTATTGCATCTGCATACTCTGAAAGGAACCTGACTGGTATACCTTCTGGACTGGGAACCTTGCCTTTGATTTAAGCGGATTTGCTACACCGAGGATATCTACTTGTGAGTTTCTCATCTTCGCAGTTCTTGTTTGGAATTCGGGAATATATGCTTAGTCTTCTTTAGTGGAAGAATTTCGGAAAACGGTGTTTTGTAACTCTACTTCGGTGACACTGTCGTCAGTGACTTCACCGTGGTTATCGCGCAGTGATGGTATTGATTACGTCTTGCCACTGGTGTGCTTTATATATATGACCAAAATCTCTTAGGGGTTTCTGCCAGATTCCGAGACAGTTTCGTTTCGGAAATCATTAAAAATACCTCGCATTGAAGCACGCCCTGTATTTAGAACTTCGGCAGAACTTTGCCAATCTTCGGAATTTTGCGTTCTCTTAAATTTGGCGTGCTTTTTCGTTGATTCTGCAACAACTATCTGACAAGTTTTGTGTACCATGGGAATCAGTACCATACATAATACCCCAAGGAGGACGATGCCACCGCTTTTTGGATCTTCTTCCCCTACAAGCAGATCTAAGGCTATAGACATGGTCTAAAACTTCCATGTTCCATTTGCAGTCTTTTACTAAAGTTACGCACTGACTGTTGTTTTTGGTGCCATCCTTCAGCTTTCTGGACACGAATGTTACTTCTGTACCATAATTGGGAACCAAACGATTTTGTTCTCTTTCGGTCGAAAAACTAATTCCAGAGGATGACTTCCTGTAATCTTTAATTTCCCCATAAACGGAAGGGCCTGATGGGAGCCGCGTGGGGTAGCCGCACGGTCTTAGGCGCCTTGCCACAGTCCACAAGGCTCGCTCGCTCTGAGGTTAGGTGTGAAAGTCTAGGTACGGATGACCTCAGCAATTTGGTCCCATAAGAACTTACCACAAAATTTCAAATTTTGCCTGATGGGAAACCTATGTATTGATCCTCATTGTTGCACACAATTTCCTGTCTTCAGCCTTTCAAGCAGCTCAATGGAAGTAAAAAACTTACCAAATGAGTCTCCTGTTCTTGCCTTGAAACCTCTTTCATAACGCTAAAACTACCTTTTTTAATAATTCATAGTTTTCAGATTCTCTCTCCAGGGCTTGATTCGTCCCTTGATAAATATAAAAGGGAAGGATATAACCTTTCTGGTCTGCTGTGCACTACAGTTAGTAACCGAATTTCACTGGCTTGATTGGATCGTACGGTTCCTTTGAATTTCTTCCCTCAAACAAGTGTATATCTAACTCAGAACTTCTGTTTCATCATACAATGTTGGGAAATCTTTATTTTGAAAAGAATTCAAGGAACGCACTCCATAGCCTTTGTATCATTTGGTGGAATACAAGAGTTACTCAAATGTAAATCAGAGAGGACTGTTAAACCAACCACGAGTCGGTCTTTTACTAATTGACCACAGAGATCACCAGACGACCAATAGTGTTTCCATGATGGAAGCTTGACAGTTGATGAAAAAATTTATTCTTCAGACAGGTTGAGGTTGGAAAAATTTGTTCTTCCTCGTTGTAAAGATTACTAATTTACACAATATGCTGTAAAAGCGACTCAAACAAAATAACGATCATATGTTGCTGTTTCACTCTTTCAGGTTCCCTCTATTGGGTCCTGAAAGCAAAATGCATTAGCACTACCTCCAGAAATAAAGTGCACAAACACCAACTGCCCCCCCAGGGGATCCAAAACTCTATTGTGGATACGTGCGTAGCGAGCACGGGACCCCGAGCTGATGTGGCCTTCCTTCCTTTCCGGGCTGCATACCTTCCCTTTCCGCATCCTTCCCCATCCCCCATCTTCGCCCCTCCCCCTCACCTCTGGCTCTTTCCTTCCTTTTCTCCCCCTCTGGGGAAATGGTTTGTGCCTACGTCCGGAGATGGACGCTTGTAAATGTACCACATTCTTCGCCTTCCTTACTTGTAAGTCTTCGTCCTTCCTTTGTCCTTCTCTTTTCCTTACCTCTTCTCTCTACCCTTTTTTCCGCTGCGGCGTTTGAGACCTCTTCTTTCCTTTCCCTTTCTCTTTCTTCCTCCCTGTGCGTGTCTGAAGGCCGACCCACGCACTTCCATGCGTAGCCGGTGACGGGGTAACGCGTAATTCCCCGCCCCGGGTAGACAGGTAGGACACGTACGTACCCCCTGGTAACGGCCAGGCCCAGGGAGGGGTGATTACCCGAGCTGATACCTTCCGAAAGTGCCGATTGGTCCCTCCGTCCGTTTGTCGGGAGGTGTGACCTGAGGTGTGAACAATCACCTAAGGCGGGAGTGCCCTCAGAGAGGGCCCCCACAAGGGAGGAGCGCGCCATCGGAGACGCCGGTAATCATGGGGGATTCTTCCGCAATGGTTTCCTCACCTTCCACTATGTCTGCTCACAAACGTAAGTTCACAGAGTCTCAACCACAGTCAGTTCTTCCATCGTTGCCACAGTTTCTTGTTGTTTCTCGGTCTGACGAAGGTCACGACTTCTCCACAGTCAACCCTTTCATTATTCAGAAAGGTGTCGACGCAATTGCAGGTCCTGTAAAGTCTTGTTCCAGATTACGGAATGGCACCCTGTTGTTAGAAACAGTGAGTGCCCTCCAGGCACAAAAATTGTTGCATACCTCACTACTACACACTCTACCTGTCCGGGTGGAACCGCACCGTACCTTAAATTCCTCGCGTGGAGTCGTTTATACACGCTCCCTCGATGGACTGTCTGACGAAGAAATTCAGCACTACCTGTCAGACCAGGGCGTAACGGCTGTTCATAGGGTTATGAAAAGGGTTGACACGAACATCATTCCAACCCGCACTGTCTTTCTGACATTTGACAAAGTGCAACTCCCATCGAAAATCAAAGCAGGCTATGAGATAATTTCCGTTCGTCCTTACGTCCCAAACCCTACGCGTTGCTATCGGTGCCAGCGATTCAATCACACCAGCCAGTCCTGTTCTAATCCGGCCAAATGTGTTACGTGTGGCAGGGATGCCCATGAGGGTGCTTGTCCACCTCCATCCCCTCGCTGCATCAACTGTATGGGTGACCACGCTGCTTCCTCTAGAGATTGCCCAGTTTTTAAGGACGAAAAGCTCATCCAGGAAATAAGAGTGAAGGAAAAGGTGTCGACCTTTGCTGCTCGAAAATTATTCGCCAGTCGACAGCCCACCGTGCCTCAGACAGGCAAATACAGCACTGTCCTTGCTTCTCCTCGGCCAACAAAGGAGGCGGCCACGCAGACTTGCGACCTCACCTTTAGTGCCACGGTCGTCCGATCGGCCAGCGCAAAGATCGCCCGTTCAACTTCACCACTTTCGCCTGCCCACTCTTTGGCTCACCCTTCGTCGGGTTCTGCTAAATCTCGAGCCCAAAAGTCAGACGCCAAGTTTTCGAAGAAAGAGCATACTCGTGAAGAGTTTTTACGTACGGCAACTTCACCACCATCGGTTCCTCCTTCCTCTAAACCTCATACTTCCAAGAAGGCTACAAAGAAACCCAGTTCCTCTCCTTCTCCGCCAAGGCGTGTCCCATCCACAGCGCCACCTGGCGGAAATCGCCCTCGGCCGTCTTCTGTGTCGCCGAGGCGCACTGCTGGTGACCGGTCAACCGGCCGATCGCTGGTGGCAGGAGCTGCTCCTGACCAACCTATGGATCAGGATCTTCTGCCTTCGGCCGAATGCCATTCCATGCTGTCGGTCGCAAGCTCTGAGCAGTCGTTGAGTTGACAGCACCCTTGGTCACATTCCTCCATTTTCTGTTCACCCTATGTCCATTATCCACTGGAATATCCGCGGCATTCGAGCCAATCGGGATGAATTGTCGATCCTCTTACGATCCTACTCGCCGGTCATCTTCTGTCTTCAGGAAACAAAGCTGCGTCCTAATGACCGCTTTGTTCTCCCTCATTTTCAGTCCGTCTGATATGACCTCTCTGTGGAAGGCACTCCAGCCCATGGAGGACTCACGATTCTTCTCCATGATACTCTCCATTATCGCCCAATCCCCTTAAACAGTTCCTTCCAAGCTGTCGCCGTCCGTCTTTCCATTCCTGGATACACGTTCTTTGTACTGTATACATTCCATCGTCCACACCAATGGCACGAGCTGATCTCCTTCATCTTCTTGGTCAGCTTCCACCCCCCCCCCCCTATTTGCTGGTTGGGGACTTCAATGCCCACCACCCGCTTTGGGGATCTCCACATCCTTGTCCACGTGGCTCCCTATTGCTAGACGTCTTCCACCAAGCGGATCTGGTTTGCCTCAACACTGGGGTCCCCACGTTTTTGTCTGCCTCCACGACAAATTTATCTCATTTGGACCTTGCGATCGCTACTGTTCCGCTAGCTCGGCGCTTCGAATGGTTCGCCCTTGATGATACTCGAGTGACCACTTCCCATGTGTCCTTAGGCTGCAGCCTCAACTGCCATATATGCGCCAGCGACGCTGGAAGTTTGCCCAAGCCGATTGGACACTTTTTTCGTCTCTAGCGACATTCGATGACCGTCGCTTTCCCAGCGTCGACGATGAGGTCACACATATTACCGACGTAATTCTTACAGCTGCGGAACGTTCAATACCACGCACCTCCGAATTGCCCCGGCGCCCCCCAGTTCCTTGGTGGAACGAGGCATGCCGTGACGCAATCCGTGAGCGGCGACGTGCTCTTCGCATTTTCCGTCACCATCCTACTTTGGCAAACTGTATCCGCTATAAGCAGCTCCGTGCGCGATGCCGTCGCGTCATCCGCGATAGCAAGAAGGCAAGCTGGCAATTCTTTATTAGCTCCTTTAACACCTTCACTCCCTCCTCGGAAGTTTGGAGTCGGCTTCGACGGTTCTCAGGCGCGCCTAGTTTCTCCCCGGTCTCTGGGCTCACTGTCGCGCATGATACATTAGTGGACCCCGTCGCAATTTCTAACTCATTGGGTCAGCACTTTGCTGAGATCTCGAGCTCTTCAAATTACCCGCCAGCGTTTCTCCCGAAGAAACGTGCAGCGGAAGTGCGACATCTTGCTTTCTCCTCTCAAAATCACGAAAGCTACAATACTGTTTTCTCCATGCGGGAACTCCAACATGCCCTCTCTTCTTCTCGCTCCTCCGCCCCAGGATCGGATGGTATCCATGTCCAAATGTTGCTGCATTTATCAACCCATAGTCTGCGTTACCTCCTTCGCCTTTATAATCGAATGTGGACCGACAGTACTTTTCCCAGACGATGGCGGGAAGCTATCGTCGTTCCCATTCCGAAACCTGGAAAGGACAAACATCTCCCCTCTAGCTATCGCCCCATTTCTCTCACGAGTAGTGTAAGATTTTGGAGCGTATGGTGAATTACCGTTTAGCTTGGTGGCTGGAGTCCCGCAGTCATTTAACACCAGCCCAATGCGGATTCCGAAAGCATCGTTCTGCAGTTTACCATCTTGTTGCTCTCTCCACTTATATCATGAACAATTTTCTCCGGAAACGCCTAACGGTAGCAATATTTTTTGATATGGAGAGAGCATACGATACCTGTTGGAGGACAGGCATCCTCCGCACACTGTTCTCTTGGGGCTTTCGAGGCCGGCTGCCCCTTTTTCTTCGCGAATTTATGGCAGAGCGAACATTTAGGGTGCGGGTGAACACTACTCTCTCCCGTACTTTCTCTCAAGAAAACGGGGTACCCCAGGGCTCCGTGCTGAGTGTTGTACTGTTTGCCATCGCTATAAATCCAATTATGGATTGTCTCCTTCCTGACGTCTCGGGCTCCCTCTTTGTGGACGATTTTGCGATCTACTACAGCTCTCAACGGACCAGCCTTCTTAAACGACGTCTTCAAGGATGTCTCGATCGCCTCCACTCTTGGAGCCTCGAAACCGGCTTCAGTTTTTCTCCCAGTAAGACCGTTTGTATTAATTTTTGGCGACGTAAGGAGTTTCTTCCGCCCTCCTTACATCTAGGTCTGTCAACCTCCCGTTTTCAGACGTCACAAAATTCTTGGGTCTTATGTTTGACAGAAAACTGTGCTGGTCCTCCCACGTTTCCTATCTTTCGGCTCGCTGTCTGCGAACGCTCAACACCCTCCGTGTCCTGAATGGTACCTCCTGGGGAGCGGACCGAGTGGTCCTTCTCCGCCTCTATCGCGCCTTAGTGCGCTCGAAATTGGACTATGGAAGCATAGTCTACTCCTCTGCTCGGCCGTCTATTCTACGGCGTCTCGACTCTATCCACCACCGTGGATTACGTTTAGCATCTGGAGCTTTTTACACTAGCCCTGTGGAAAGCCTTTATGCTGAGACTGCTGAACCTCCGCTGTCCAATCGGCGAGCGGTCCTTCTGAGCCGTTATGCTAGCCATCTGTCTTCCATGCCTGCTAATCCTGCCCATGACCCTTTTTTCGACGCCTCCTTTGATGTAGGGTATGCAGGCCGCTCCTCCTCCCTACTACCCCCGGGAGTCCGCTTCCGTCAACTGCTCCATTCTCTTTCCTTCCGCTTTCCTAAAACCTTCTTGACAACTTGGGGTACAGCACCGCCTTGGCTCCGTCCCCGGATCTGTCTGCTCCGTCCCCGGATCTGTCTGCTCCGTGATCTTTGTCAATTTCCCAAGGATGGTACGCCTTCACTTGTTTATCGTCGGGCATTTGCTGCTCTATGTGCACAAATGACGGACGCCACCTTTATTTACACCGACGGCTCGAAAACATCGTTGGGTGTAGGGAGTGCCTATATTGTTGGCGACGCCCCAAATCACTTTCGGCTTCCCGACCAGTGTTCGGTTTATACTGCGGAGCTTTTCGCTGTTCTCCAGGCTGTCCACTACATCCTCCGCCATCAGCGGATACAGTACGTAATCTGCTCAGATTCTCTCAGCTCTCTCCTCAGTCTCAAAGCTCTTTACCCTGTGCACCCTCTGGTCCACCGGATTCAGGACTGTCTGCGCTTGCTCCACCTGGGGGGCGTCTCGGTGGCGTTCCTCTGGCTCCCGGGACACGCTGGTATCTGTGGGAATGAGGCGGCTGATATAGCACCCAAGGCTGCAGTTTCTCTTCCTCGGCCAGCTATTCAGTCGCTGCCCTTCACCGATCTACGGAGCGGTTTATGTCGTAAAGCTGCTCATTTATGGCATGCGCATTGGTCAACACTTCCCCGCAATAAATTGCGGGAAGTGAAAGCCCTTCCTTGCGCTTGGACCTCTTCCTCCCGAACGCGTCGTCGGGAGGAGGTAATTTTAGCTAGACTCCGGATAGGGCACTGTCTTTTTAGCCATCGACATCTTTTAAGCGGCGATCCTCCCCCCACTCTGTCCCCACTGCTGTCAGCTGTGGACGGTAAGACACCTTTTAATTGAATGCCCCTATTTTAATCCGTTACGCTCCCGTCTACGGCTATCGCCTGATCTATCGTCGATTTTAGCAGATGACACGCGCTCAGCCGACCGCGTTCTCCAGTTTATTAGTGACAGTGAAATGACGTCAGTCATTTGAAGTTTTATCGGGGACCATCAACCCCTTTCTGTAGTGGACTTTTAAGCCTTGGTTCTGCTTTTAGTGTCCAATTTTTTGAGTTTCGTTCCCATTTTTGCTGTTTTCCATTTTCAGTTTTTATTATTTCCTCAGTCACGGACCTGGCGCTAATGACCATAGCAGTTTTGCGCCCTAAAACCAAAATAAAAAAAAAACAAAAACAAACTGCTTACCGTCATGGCTTCTGTAGAGTGAGGCGTTAGCATCAACAGATCGTTTCCTGCACCGTCTGTCAATTTCGCGCTCAGATATCTTAGTTTCGCTAGCGTTTTCATGCAACCAACCATTTTTTTCACTTTCCGGAATCCTCTACAGTTCAAAGTAAACTGATATAGGGCTCCACTGGTGCACATTCTAGAAATCTTTTCAAAACGTCACAACCTAAAACTATTTTAAAAAATGGCTCCACAACGTAGACCAGCCGAATTAATAAACTCGGGTGCATTAGTACCACAGCTCTATATCTGTAACAGTGCGTTCCTCATACATAAGTCTGAGTGAAGCTCAATGTTAATACTTTCACATAAAAGAAACTTGATCTTCGCAATAACATTCAAATGGTGTGCAACTCTCAAAAGTCTACATGAATCGATAAATATACTCATCGCAATTCAGTTGCCTAATGCATGAAACCACTTTCGGGAATCTAATAATTAAATTAATTCATGTTGAAAGTTAAATTGGTGTATCCATGTACCACCCAATAAACAGAATAATAGAGGGAATATGAATGAGAGCAGTGGCGTATTTTTTGCAAAATAAGTTCCATTAAGCGTTTAGTAATCACAACCTACTGGAGAACCAGCTGATAAATTTGTCAAAAAAATGACAAACGCAAATCAGTTATGGAATGTTCGATAGGCAAAGCATACATTGGGATGGAAGCTATAAAATTTCTCTCCTGAATTATTTCTTTCAGAACGCATCCTGACTTGGTTCACATGAAGCCACTATAAGGCTCAAGTATATTCAGAGGGAATGAACTACGATCAACTGTAGCAGAAACTTTCACCTGAGAACAGGGATCTGTGAATATCATTCAACAACCTTAAGCCAGTGCAGCTCAAAGAATCACAACCACCAAGCCTCAGTATGCGAGCCAAATTAGCTAAACCAAATCCGCCGACACTCTCCCTCACTCACGTACAAACGAATCTATCTTTGCTCTGCACGTTGAATCTCCACTCCTGATTGGTTGGCCTGGCAGCCAATAAAGACACAGCACCAGAGTTCAAACACTGAGCTCAAGCCTCTCCTTTGCGTGTCCTGAAGAGCCAATCAGTGCCTCCAAATTTCTCCTGTACGAAAACTTTAGGCCAGGGATGCATCTTTCTCCCATTAATGGCTATGATTTTGTGAAAAACATATACCTGGACGGGACCACAGTCACGGAGTGATCTAGTCTTTCTGGGCTGATCATTCCCAATATCTGAAATAAGACTGTTAGGCTTCCTAGACAGTCGTGCCTGCAAAATGTTTCGCCGCTCACTAACAACTGGCGTCTTCCTTGCGTCAAGGTGCTTGTAGTCATACCTCCATTAGACACGTACTCCAGCCACTCTCCCCATATTATCCCATCTTCTGATGTGAGAATATACGTAGTTTCAAAACATTCCCACCATTTGCACAAAAGCTCCGTTTACAGCAGTCTCTCTCAAATGGCTTCCTCCACTCCCATCGAGCCAACTGCCTTCTGCAATGGACTGGCGGCCGGCCCAGGTGAACTGGCGCCCTTGTGTCCATCCCTACGGAGGGGGTGGAGAGAGCTTCAGACAGAAGCCCCTCTGGGGGTAAGGACCACTGAACACTGTTCCCCAGAATCACTCGCTCGGCCATATCGCTGCACTCAGCATTTGTGGCCCTGAATCCTTGTTCACGGTCTCCTCCGCTACGACTCCCCAGGGTACAAGCACGCTGTAGGTTATATATGCAGTTAACATAACATCCTGCACACAATTTCCCCACGTAGAAAAGTTATTACCCACACGCAGCAAATGTACTACTGGGAATACTGAGATCATGATCTAAAATACGAATGCTAATGACTTCCAATGTTGTTAAAGTGAAAGAGAAGCACACTACCTCTCAACGTTACCATCTGGCGAATCGCTGAGAAGAGCTGCAGCAATTTAGTCATCTATTTTCCACGCGCGAAAAGTGGTATTTCCCTGAAGAAAATTTCAGGTCTTCTAGACCTGTCACAAAGATAATTGAAATAGAGAAGTATGGACTGAAGGAAAAGTCACCATCAGCAACTGAAAATTCCTAGTCTTCTCTCAAGTTTCCTTAACTTCCAGCTAGTCGGCAAACCCTTTCTCGGCATCACTCTTAGCTGGCATCAGCTTCCCTTTTGGGGATGGCGGAGAGCTAGTTGTACTATCACGTCATTCAGCCATGTGACTTGCATCTTCTGACGGCTGACAACTTAACACATACTGAGGGTGTGTGACAGACAGCGTCGCATTCTTACAATGCTGCCTTCATTTACCTCAAATAGAGGTATTTGCCCAGGAAGAGACTCCTTTATTTATGGGCGAAGAAATGACGGGTGGAAGACCAAATAATACGGTTTCTTGACTGTAGACAGTTGTTCGAAGCTGCATGTTTCAATGAACTGAAACTGGGGTTTGTTCAATTTGTCTACCGTCAATCGTATTCAGAAACTTAAATAAAAGCCCCTACATTTGTTTCGAAAGAAGTAATTGTTACAATAAGATAAATATTGTAGGATGACAGAACAGTACTAATCTGAGTAAGAAACGACAACATCGCAAATGAGTTACGAACGATGCTACAGATTTCACAGAAAATCCCTCCTGTTCATTTCAGTTGCAATCTTTCTCCACACCATAACGGTCACATGTTCGTTCGAATGATATTACGATACCCCTATAGAAAAGGGATATTTTCAGCAAGCTGGACGAGAAATATCATCGAACAGTCCCTGTGTGAACATGTCTACTATATGCTGCACCGAAAGAAACGCACAGGTCAAGACGTCCTTCAAAGTTGAAAGCACACGTGCTACTGAATGCTTACTCCTGTATCGGCAGCACAGTAAAAGAGAAATAAGAGGCAGCTCCGCATAGCGCGGCCATAGCGCTGTGTGTAGCGTGTTGTACACTCATGCTCATAAATTAAGGATAATTGCAGAATGTGGTGCCGCACAACGTGGCACTACACAAAACTGGAGCTAATATCATTGGCACGTAGGGAACACACACGACACTGATCTGTAAGTCGACCGTATTGGTGATAAGTTGAGAACCGCTCCGAAACACTTGCGCTACAAAACGCCAGTGTTTTCTGCGCATGTACCCCGACATGAATATGGGATATGATGACCATGCATATGTACACAGGCCGCACAATGGGTTGACATACTCTGCATCATGTGGTCGAGCAGCTGCTGGGGTATAGCCTACCATTCTTGCACCAGTGGCTGTTGGAGCTCCTGAAGTGTCGTGGGGATTTGAAAACGTGCATCGATACGTAGACTGAGAGCATGCCAGACGTGCTCCATGGGGTTTAGGTCTGGAGAACAGGCAGGCCACTGCATTCGTCTGATATCTTCTGTTTGAAGGTGGTACTCCAAGATGGCAGCTTGATGGGGCCGTGCGTTATCCATCAGGAGGAAGGTGGGACCCACTGCACTCTTGAAAAGGCCGATGTACTGGTCCAAAATGACGTCCCGATACCTGTACCGATACACCTGACCTGTTACAGTTACTCTGTCACACATGCAGGGCTGTACGTGCACTGATCATAATCCCACCCCACATCATCAAACGACGACCTCCATACAGGTCCCCTTCACGGACATTAAGTGGTTGCTATCTGGTTCCTGGTTCACACCAGATGAAAACCGGCGAGAATCACTGTTCAGACTATACCTGGACTCGTCTGTGAACGTAACCTGGGACCACTGTTCCAATGACCATGTACTGTGTTCTTGACACCAGGCTTTACGGGCTCTCCTGTGACCAGGGGTCAGTGGAATGCGCCTTGCAGGTCTCCGGGCGAATAAACCATCTCTGTTCATACTAAAATGTAGACTTTCACGGCCGGAAATATGTCCATTATAATTATCCGGGCTGTTATGCCGTGGTCGGTTGATGAATTCTGTGTCGATTCCCAACGTTTCGTCTCCGACTGCGGGAGACATTTTCAAGGGGGTCAGTAGCTCGATGGAAGGTCCAACACACCCACTGGCTCCCTAGCGACCTGCTGTGTTTCACCAGCCTCCAGTCGCCCTATTATTCTACCCCTCATAACGTCATCAATGTGTGTTCTTTGAGCCATTTTCAACAGTCACCATTAACACGTATTAAAAAGACTGCACACTTACTCGCTGCACGGTACTCTGACATGTACCAGCACACCTCTGCGTATGTCGACTGCTGCCAGCGCCACCGTGCGACGACTGCAGGTCAAATGCACCGCATGGTCATCCCAAGGCGATTTAAACCCGCAAACCGCCCACCAGAGCGTTGTTTCATAATGTCAGCATATCCTTAATTTATGGGCAGCAGTGTAGATGTGTGGTGGCCAGACGTCAAAATATATAGCCTATTTACTCGAGCCAGAGTTACGGCCCCCACTCCAGCGTTAAAAACAATTTCGGTATGTTAGCTGCATTTCTTACACAGTAATACATCCTCTAAAATGCACCGAACGTACACTAGCTGGCGACTACATTTCTCACTGCAAGCTTTCCTAAATATGCCTGTGGTTGTACTTTACTTCAAAGTATTACAATAACTATGGGCACTGGCGAAAAGAGAAGCAGTACATTACGAAGCTGTGATGTCAGGCTAAAAAAAATGGTTCAAATGGCTCTGAGCACTATGGGACTTAACAGCTATGGTCATCAGTCCCCTAGAACGTAGAACTACTTAAACCTAACTAACCTAAGGACATCGCACAACACCCAGTCAGACTAAAAGATGCGAAAAATCAGTGTTTTACACAATAGTTTCCTCAAAATCGAAAGCGCACAATGGCAAGGCAAAATCATACGAAACGTAAAGCAGTGGTCTCAAGAATGAGATTTTCGCTCTGCAGCGGAGCGTGCGCTGATAGAGATACTGTCAAGAGATGTATGTAGCTTTGCTCCATCTATACGAAACAATTTTTTTAGGCACATCGGATGAACCGAAATTTCCGTCGCCCTGTATCGTACGAGTAAGAGGTGCAAAGAGCGATCGGGACGCAGTATTGAGCCGAGCTACGCTGTAGATACGTACCAGTGTAGTATCCTTGTCGTCAAAAGTGAGAACCAGTTAACGTAGCTTCAACTTAGTTTCCATGTGCTCCGCCGATGCGGGATCCCTCTGCGTCTGTGTGTCGGGTCAAGTTTCGTATCGCATATCGCATCTCCTCACTGCGAACTGAGCCTCAGTCTTGCCCGAACTGCGCACCGTCCACCTTCCACTACCGTATATGGCTACAGTCAAGACCTGCACAAAAGATTACCCAACATTAAAACTGATAGATATTACACTTCAATAATTTTTCAGAAATGCTTCCCTTGCAGCCAGTCTATATCTAATATCCTCTCGTCTGGAAATAAATTATTTCACGGCCCAAATAGCAACTGTCGTCTATTGCTTGATTCCATTAACCTTCCTCCTTTGTTTTTGTTATACAGCTTGCAACGTCCAGAGTGGCTTCCTGAGCGAGGCGCGTTCAGTACGTAACGCAACACATTCTTTCTTAATTATGTTGGTTTGACTCAGGATTTCAGTACACCATATTACTCATCTCTCAGCTACCAAACACTATTTTCCAACATAATCCCCACCAATGCGACGGCCTTGCGCCGCATTACTAGGCGGACCTGTAAGCTCGCATTGTAGCACTCTACTGGTCAAGGTCGGAGCCTATGACAATATTGAGCAAATGTTATCACAATCAGCCTCGTAATTCGCAAGTAATTCAGCACAGACGGTCTTTCATTGCTCTTTATGGTCTTCTCTTAGGCGGCCAGGAACCCAGCAGGGGAGTACACCACTTGGAGTGCCTGAATTATTATTTTTAGAAAAAGGAAGTTCTATTTTGTGTGGCTCTCTTTAGTGGTAATGTAAAGATAAATTTTGATAAGAAAAAATTAACTGGAGTGACGTTAATCAAAAGAAGCAGCCAGTTAAAAAGTAAGTTCAAATTATCACGCAGCGCAGATAGTTACCACTAAGGAGGAGGAAATTAATAATAAAAGATTTTGTCTACCCTGCTTCGATACCGCTGGAGTGGACTGACCGCGCACATTGTTTGTTGGCCGTATGCCTATTATAAATATCGCGCGTTATGTACAAAAGTGCTGCCGGAAACTACATTCACAGCTCGGTTCAACAGGTATGAGGGAAGCAGGAGTGGTTGCTCAAAGTTCGAAGGTCAGTGATCGGCAGCGGCCAGTAAACAATGTGTCGGCAGTCTTACCGTTCCCCAGGCAAGGGTAATGTTACTGAAATGAAACACTGATAAAAAATAATTATGCATATACTGACTAGTTTTACGTAGTATGATTTACACACCTTGAAAAGTCTTCAAAGTAAAACTGCCTGTCAGATAATGACTCGAGAGCGACCATCAAATGAGCGATCGACAAGAGCGGAGACATAAATACAGCGGGCCTCGGAGTCAGTGAGTTGGAGAGAGAGCCAGAAGACATTGCACTTGTTTATATACAAGTACACAATGGAAGGCACCTTTGCTGTCATTTTTCCTCAGTCTCTTCCTGTTCTGGAAGCATCTGGTGTGGAAGAAACGTTAGACGGCGCTGACCTCCTTTCTGGCACGGCTGATCGCATAACATTTGTTATTGCCGCTTGGGCTGCGTCTGATGCATTATTTGCCGATTAAAAAGTACAATTGCTCTTTCTTGCTGGTTTTAACATCTCCCTACTCTAACATTTAAGAAATTTTTACAATTCTACATTACAAGACCACTTAGACAATCCATGGAATTAATATAAAAATACAGCTTTTCTTAATAGGTTTAGATAATTTAGTTTCTGGGGCTTAAATGTATTTACACACACAAAATGTCATGTAATTGATTAAAAACACCTCGGTGCACAACTGAAAGTATGTTGGTAGTGCTCTCACCTCTGAGTCTCCACACGTTCCAACAATGCAGGAGTCACAGCTGTGTGCAGCCGGTCGCCACGCGGGGAAAAAACCTAGCTTTACACAACCTAGGTGCAATGACAGACGCTTCGCCGAACGACTTGCGATGCTTTTTTTTACTCCCTGGTAACCGTAGACACTCTGCAAGCGCCTACGAGTATCTGCGACGCTCTGGTTTTCCGCCAGACGAAACTAAATGCCTAAATTCCGAACGCACTCTTACAGACGCCATTTTGATGGCTACTTACAGTGCCGCCACGTCTCGGAATTTTATGAAACTACAGGGGCTAAAGCGGGAATATTCCACGATGTCCAACAAATTCTGCGTTTTTTTTCAACCGAAATTGGACGTCAGTAAACATGCGTTGCATCACTTACGGAACGCCACTCGTAGTTGTCATCACTCGACAGCGAGGTTGGGAAGTGATGAGCATAGCGGTCTCGGTCAGCAGAACCGCGGTTTACATTCCCAAATTCAGTTTTTATATAGTTACGCCAAATCTATTAAGATGAATTGCAGGATACTTCAGTCTAAAAGAAAATGACCGGTTACATTCCTACCAGTGTCCTGACCCAGATTGCGCCCAGTCCGTAATGACTTAGTCGACTAGACTCTAAATCCAGTCTTCCGTTGTTCATAGTTAAACCTACGAACTTCTGTGTTTTAGTGTTGTTTTAAAGTGATGTTGCCAGTGCACAAGAAGTGCTTCGAGAGTTCTGTGATTTAATGAGAAATTTTTCTTCTGTTACAGGATTTTAGGCACTTCGTGACGCCGTATCAGTTGTTAGATGATCCTGCAGACGTACTGAGAGGTTTTCTGGTGGACGCCGGGCTCCAGATCATAAATGTTGAGTGCAGAGAAGTCAACTTTAACTCTCAGGACATAAACGTCATAAGAGGTGAGTGAAGGACATGACATAAGAAACAACAAAGAGCAACATATTACTGTTGTGAACTCCCCACTGTATTTCAGTAAGAAATTTAGACAAACTTGACCTCCCACTTTATGAAAAGACTACATATTGTCAAAAAATGTACGACAGACTGTTATCCATTTTAATCGTATGCTAACCTTTGACTAAACAGAACCTAGTTCAAATGCAACTGTAACTGGTCTGAATACAATTTGCCTTTATATTGAATGCGCAACTGTAGTAAGACAATTACATGCTTGAATCAAGATTTTCACGTACCTCGCGTCTTGACAACAATGTTGCGGATTTCTCGAAAGCACAACAAGCAGGCAGCAGCAAAGCTAGAATTGTGATTGAATAATGTTTGGAAATTTTATTTACAAACTGTTGCACACTACATGGTGCAATGTAGTAACATGTAATGACAAACCTCCTTCAACCATTAGGTTGTGGAGAGTAACTATTCCTATAAAATGATAGTCCAAGACCACGATTTTAGAATGAAGTGTGTATTCAAAAAGAAAAGAGTAAAATTGCACATGATGTTCACACACATTGGTCTACATCTACATGATTACTCTGCAATTCACATTTAAGTGCTTGGCAGAGGGTTCATCGAACCACAATCATTCTCTCTCTCTCTCTCTCTCTCTCTCTCTCTCTCTCTCTCTCTCTCTCTCCCCCATTCCACTCCCGAACAGCGTGCGGGAAAAACGAACACCTAAACCTTTCTGTTCGAGCTCTGATTTCTTACTTTATTTTGATGACCATTCCTACCTATGTAGGTTGGGCTGAACAAAATATTTTAGCATTCGGAAGAGAAAGTTGGTGACTGAAATTTCGTAAATAGATTTCGCCGTGACGAAGAACTTCTTTGCTTTGACTTCCATCCTAACTCGCGTATCATATCTGCCACTCTCTCTCTCTCTCTCTCTCTCTCTCTCTCTCTCTCCCTCTCTCCCCCCCCCCCCCCCTATTACGTGATAATACAAAACGAGCTGTCCTTTTTTTGCACCCTTTCGATGTCCTCCGTCAATCCCACGCGGTAAGGGTCCCACACCACGCAGCAATATTCTAACAGAGGACGAATGAGTGTAGTGTAAGCAGTCTCTTTAGTGGACTTGTTGCATCTTCTAAGTATTCTGCCTATGAAACGCAACCTTTGGCTCGCCTTCCCCACAATCTTATCTGTGTGGTCTTTCCAACTGAAGTTGTTCGCAATTTTTACACCCAGGTACTTAGTTGAATTGACAGCCTTGAGAATTATACTATTTATCGAGTAATCGAATTTCAACGGAATTCTTTTTGAATCAGTGTGGATCACCTCAAACGTTTCGTTATTTAGCGTCAACTGCCACCTGCCACACCATACAGGAATCTTTTCTAAATCGCTTTGCAACTGATGCTGGTCTTCGGATGACCTTACTAGACGGTAAATTACAGCATCATCTGCGAACAACCTAAGAGAACTGCTCAGATAGTCACACAGGTCATTTGCATAGATCAGGAACAGCAGAGGTCCCAGAACGCTTCCCTGGGGAACACCTGATATCACTTCAGTTTCACTCGATTTGCCGTCTATTACTACGAACTGCGACCTTCCTGACAGGAAATCACGAATACAGTCGCTTGTGAGGAACGGTGTCAAAAGCTTTCCGTAAATCTAGAAATACGGAATCAACTTGAGATCCCCTGTCGATAGCGGCCATTACTTCGTGCGAATAGAGCTAGCTGCGTTGCATAAGAACGATGTTTCCTGAAACCATGCTGAATACGTATCAATAGATCATTCCCTTAGAGGTGATTCATAATGTTTGAATATAGTAGATGTTCCAAACCCCTACTGCAAACCGACGTCAATGATATAGGTCTGTAGTTAGATGGATTACTCCTACTACCCTTTTTAAACACTGGTGCGACCTGCGCAATTTTCCAATCTGTAGGTACAGATCTATCGGTGAGCGAGCGGTTGTATATGATTACTAAGTAGGGAACAGTACTATGCTTAACAAAGTGAAAAATAATTTGAAAAGTATTGTTATACAAAACATTTATTTAAAAGAAACAGCTTAATTTGTTAATATCTTTATGACTAAGGGAAGTGAGGTGGTATCAGCTCCGAGCAAGTTAACTCGCCGACGATGATTATTCTAACGAATTAGGTGCGAAGTAAAGCAGTACTCACTCAAACTTCTCTTAAAAATAACATTTGAAATGTCTCTTTTTGCCTTCCAGTATACACATCCCATTCGTATTTTCTTTCCTTCACAATAAACCTTCTTTCATCTGATAATCTCAAATCATTCCCTCCCCCCTCTTCCAGGGGGCTCGCCACTCTTTGGAAGGTTCGTTCTTTGCTACCACAGTGTCCCAGCCTTTGCAGCACTTTTTCCCTTCTATGCTGCATGTCTATCCTCTAGCTATTCTTTTTCCCCGCCCTTGGGGAACATGTCTGGGGTATTGGTGGGAATGTTCTGCATTCTGTCGCTGACCTGCAAACAGTCTCAACTTACTTTTTGGCTGTTTCCCTTTCTTTGTTTCCCTTCTCCTCTCGTTCTTCCACTTCGGCGTTTGAGAATCCTCGTTCTTCTTCTTTCTCCCTGTGTGCTCCTGAAGGTCGGCCCACGCGTCCGACGTGTAAAGGGTGAATGGGTAACGCGTAATTCCCAGCCCCTGGTCGATGGGTAGGGGTCGCACTTACCCCATAGTACAGGCCAGGACCAGGGAGGGGTGATGGCCTGAGCTGTAACGTTCCCAGATAGCCCATTGGTCCCTCCATCAGATGTTCAGGAGGTCTGACCTGAGGTGTGAACAATAACAAATGGTTGGTGCGCCACCTTGTGAAGGGGCGCCCAGTTGGATGGAGTGGGCCATCAGAGATGCTGGCACTCATTGCGGATTTCCTCGCAATGAGGAACCAACTTTTTTCTCCATCGACGTCGCCGAAATGAAAACGTAATGAGGCCATTGATTGGAAGACCCTTCCTGCTGCGCCAGTTCCTTGTGGTGTCATATATTGAAGACGGTCATACCTTCACCACAGTAAATCCGTTTCATAATCTCCTCTTCTGAATCCCACTGCGGGACGGAGGTTGTAAGCCATCGTGAAATATCCAATAAATAATACATTCTTGCCAACATCTTCCACCTAATGTGTAAACAAAATTCATGGCCACATTTACAATGCCAATAGTTTTTCTCTGTAGACAACTTGTGTACAAGCCTATATTTATTTTTACCCTGATCAGGAGACTTCACTACCCGTGAGGCCATTTTCTAGGATGGCCTTCGGCTGGGCGTCTGAGGTATGAATTGTGAGGATCTCTTACCGAGGCTCTAATAATTATACCACAAAGGCCTATAACGGCCCTGTCTAAAATCAAAGTACCTATTAGCACACCTTATACCGTTAGGCATAAAAACAAATTCTCTGTATGCATCCCTAAACTGACGAATTAAATCAAGGTTTGGCTTATAATACCACAGTTCTTCTAATACAATAACAGCTGCAGAATAATTTATTTTGTTGCCATAAAATGTAATAGCTAATTCATCAATCCTTCGTAGATTGTTGGAAACTAGGAAAGCCAGGCGTAGGTCGTCCGGGTAATTGCGGATTTGGTCCCAGTTGGCATAAAAAAACTCCAACGCAGACATAAGCTGTAAACAATAACCTTTATTCAGAACGTGACAGTACCTTTTCTTTTACAAAAAAAGTCATATAAACTATTCTAACAACATGTTACGTATTTAACTTCACTCTGAACATTATCCGTTTTCTCTGGTTCATCACCAGCAATTTGTAGTCCAATATAAAACGGGTTCGTTCCTTGAAACAAACGATTCTTTGTTTTACACTGAGTCTCCAAGTCACTCCATGATTTTTTCTTGTCTATATCAGAACTTGTTTCTGGTTTAGAATACGTTACAAACTTAAATCTATTCCTACGACTATATTTACGCCACGGAACACCAGCTGACCACTCCGGATTAAGATCAAATGAACCAATTTTATTAGTACATGCTATACGTACTTTTTCAAGAGCACCTTGATCCTCAAATATTTTTTTGTTAGCCCTTTCATCCAAAGTCAAACGTTCGATTCTGACATTAATTCTATAAACATACGTAACTACTTTATTAATTATTACTGAAGCATATTTGTTAGAAAAAAACTTGAATTCATCCGTTATATCATAATGCTGCAATTTGGCCAAGTTCTTCGCCTTTTCGTCATCATGTTTTTCACTAATACCCGTTTTGCCATACTAAAATCGTACACCATCAGTTTGCGTAAATTATGTGCGCCACCTACACATACGACCAAAATAAGGTATACTGAGATTCGTCCGTCGGCGTATCCAACGCCTCGGGCGTGCAGCGCGAAACTTCCGGATCATCCTCATCCGACGATATGCAAACGACCTCCGGGGTTTCCACTTCCGACGAATCACACACATCCAGTTCCCCCTTCAAAGAACGACAAATTGCTAGTGATGAACCAGAAAAAAACGGATAATGTTCAGAGTGAAGTTGAATACGTAACATTTGTTAGAAAGAGAGTTTATATGACTTTGTAAAAGGAAAGGTACTGTCACGTTCTGAATAAAGGTTATTGTTTACAGCTGATGTCTGCGTTGGAGTTTTTTTATGTCAACTGTGACCAAATCCGAAATTACCCGGACGACCTACGCCTGGCTTTCCTAGTTCCCAACAATCAACAAAGGATTGATGAATTAGCTATTACATTTTATGGCAACAAAATAAATTATTCTGCAGCTGTTATTGTATTAGAAGAATTGTGGTATTATAAGCCAAACCTTAATGATTTAATTCGTCAGTTTAGGGATGCATACAGAGAATTTGTTTTTATGCCTAACGGTATAAGGTGTGCTAATAAGTACTTTGATTTTAGACAGGGCCGTTATAGGCCTTTGTGATATAATTATTAGAGCCTCGGTAAGAGATCCTCACAAGTCATACCTCAGACGCACAGCCGAAGGCTATCCTATAAAATGGCCTCACGGGTAGTGAGGTCTCCCGATCAGGGTAAAAATATAGGCTTGTACACAAGTTGTCTACAGAGAAAAAATATTGGCATTGTAAATGTGGCCATGAATTTTGTTCACACTTTAGGTGGAAAATGTTGGCAAGAATGTATTATTTATTGGATATTTCATGATGGCCTACTACCTCCGTCCCGTTTTTGGAGACGGATTCTGATTCTCAAGCACAACAAATCCTTGCTGGCTCGCTTCTCCAGTTACCCTGTTCATAACGAGGCACATAGAACTTTGATTCTTCCCGTGGTCTAATTTACACCAGGCTTGGTAGACGCCTCCTTAGTGCCCACCTGCACTCTTTTCCTCACCTTTGATAGGGTGGTGCTGCTGTCAAAGATGAAAGCAGGTCACGAAACCATCAGTCAGGTCGTACATTCTGAATCCGATGCACTACTACCAGTGTCATAGGTTCAGTCACGCTAGAACGTCTAGTTGACACCCAGATAAATGCATAATCTGTGACAGGGATGTACATGAGGGCAAATGTCCGCCTGCTTCTCCCCACGGTATCAACTGCAATGACGGCCACGCCGCCTCCTCCCAGGATTGTCCCCTGTATCTAGATGAGCAGGCTGTTGGAGAGATTTGGGTACAGGAGAAAGGGCCTTACCCAGTAACTCGGAAGTTACTGGCTAGTCGCAAACAGTGCTCTCCCATCTGGCACAGTTCAGTTCTTATTAACCCTTGTTCGATGAAGGACATTGCTATGCAGACATGCGACCTCAAATTAGGCTCTGAGGTTGTGAAGTCGCCCAGTGTCAAGGTAGGATCGCTATCTCTCTCTCTCTCTCTCTCTCTCTCTCTCTCTCTCTCTCTCTCCCCCCCCCCCCCCAAATCCCACTGTGCAACAAACTGTCAAACTCTCACCTAAAGGACAGTAGTAGTACTACAGAGAAGACTTCCTCGGTCCCTCCAGCCAAACAACACCTGAGCCTTCTCTAACCAGAAAGGCTCGAAGTAGTCCGCTAAAGACAGATGGTCTTCTCCTTCATCAACTCGAAGTTATTGCTAGACGGTGTCGCCACGTGGTCACTTAGCCTGGTCGGCCTCTGTCTCGCCAGTCACACTACCAACCGTTTTTCAGCGTTGGCTTCCACCGACCAACTGCAAAAGCACGCCGATGCTTCTGTGGACCCCATGGAGGAGGATTCTCCTGCTCCTGTGCCCTTTAGTAGCGACACTCCTCCGGCTGTCCCTTGGCGGCCAGAGTTGATACTCAATCTCTTCCTCCTCATGACTGTCCTCCAATGGAACGTCCGCAGCTTTCGGTCCCAAAATTAGGATTTGACTGCTTCTAGCATCGCAGTGTCCCCTTGTATTCTGCCTTCAGCAAACGAAATTGCGCCCTCAAGGCTGCTTTGAGCTTCCACATTCTCATCGATTCGTCCCCCCAGGGGGCTCAGTCCTTTGGAGTACGTGCATGCCAAGCATGCAGCCCCTGCATTTCCTTTCCCTTCTCCTCTTTTTCTGTCCTTGATCCTTCCCTCTGCCCTCTACTCCACCTCTCTTGGTGTCCTTGCTTATGTTGGCTTTGCGATTTGGTTTCGTTGAGTAATTACTTCATCCTATAGGCATTTTCTGTGGTTTGACCTCCATTACTAAATTTATATTCCATAATGTGAGCCATTTGGGGAAGAGCACCTTACCTAGTGTCTCCGGCGTGTGCCCTCATAGTTCCTTCCATCTTTCCCTCCATGTCGTCGTCTGATGATAGGGTACATAGCTAGTGCGGTAGCCAGCCCTTGTGGCTGGAACACTATTGAAATGCCTCGTATAGCAGGCCAGAGCTGGTTAGGTTGTGGAAAGGGCCAAAATTGATAGTTGTCAGTTGCACTCAACATACAAACTTCATTTGACCACACACCATATTATACAAGAATGCAAAACACTAAAAACCTTAATCGACGTCCTTTAACTTTAGATCGGCTGAAGGCCACGCTCAAATTTGCCGGACGCAAGGCCTAAGCAAAAAATAATGTAAAAGTTTCTTCTGGTGGTTTGACGCAAAATATTTTCTAAATCTTCCATCTAAACAGGTTGAAGGCCTTAGCACCTACATTTAAACGGAACTCGGCTGGATGCAGCATGTTAAGCAATAGGAAGTGTTCCAATCAAACGGCAGAAGGCCTTATCTTAAAACATTTCAAGCAAATTCTGCTGAAAGCCCCATAGCAAAGCATCACAATCTTAGGAACATCAGTTTAAGAGGTATTAAACTCGGCTGAACGCCACACAGTAACCAAAATACTAAAACACAAACAGGGAAATTACTATGTAACAGACACGGAACGGCGCTCAAAAGTTTCCAAGGGTCCGCCTGAAATAGTACCACTAACGCCCGTTTAGGCAAGACAAGCATCCTGACTATTCTTGTAATCGGAAGGCAACCCAACCGACAGACAACCAACCAACCAGCCAACTACCTGATTTCGGTCACCAGACCAACGGCTCTACAACCAAAGTGCAAGCGAGGTGAAGAGACCAGTAACACTAGTCTTCAAATATTGGTGTGGTAATAAGCCAAGGCACAAGAACTACTGACATCCATGAACATCGCAACGGCTGTGAAACTAGACGCCGTGGCGGACAGCATCAACACGGTAAGAAAACACACTTGTTGCTTTGTCGCAAGTGACCAACCTGCTACTGCAGTACGCAGACAGCATTTAAAGCACTGCTCAGTCGAAATGACACAGGGTGCATAGTGTTCCAAGAAACACTGCCACAAGAAACTCGAACACTCTTAAAACGAATCACTAGCAACTAGAACAAATCACTGGCGGACGCAAACACACAACCGAGAGATGGTCGGTGACGCAACACATTTCGTCTGACCAGACAAACGATCAACAACCAACCAAGGTTATTGCCACTCAAACCATGTGTGTCAGCAACGGTCGGGCGAGTCTTGACTATCCAGAGCTCACTGGAGCTCCAACCCGATGTCCATCTGGAACTGGGAGACAAAGCGGTCCAGGCACACTGGCTCAGACCCAGTCATGCAAAGGTAATACTTGCCCAGTGGCCACGACTTCTGCGCACAAGAAGGAACCGAGTCACTTCCAGCAAGATAAGTGATGAGGCCCCAAAATGGTCGAAAGACCTCACACACATCGACCAACTGAAAGACTGACAAACGGTCGATCCCGCTGCCATCTCAGTCCGTCGGACAGTACGTCCTGTGTAGCGAGCAGTCGGCGAGTACTGGCTGTCCACGCCTCCGTCCCCGACTGGTGCTACATCCTGACTGCACTTTGCTGCGTTACAACTCCACGACTGTCAGGTCTGATATCTCCGACACACCACGACTGGGAAGTAACAGCCATCCAGTAAAGTTAATATGGCAGGGAAATTATCGATATGCGCTGCTGCTGCCACTCATGGGGTAGGAAAGAAAATTCAGTGACAACAGTAATTCAAATTTAAAATGACAAGACTGCCCTATGGTAAAACAAGATGTTACGTAAGGATGGCCCAAACATGAACTACACGCGGCTCATCTATGTACCCTTTTGGTTGAGTCCCCTGAAAACATAGGGATCACACTTCATACCTGAGCTGTGATCACCTCATGTAAGCCTAGGAGTGGTTGCTTGTCAGCCTGGAGATCGGAACTCGCGGCAATGGTCGCCGCGCCAGACAGCCCTTGCTGTGGCTGGGTGGTGCCTGTGGAGAGAGCCTCTGATTGGAGTGCGAAACCTTTCCCCCACTAACTGGTTTGCATCAGGACTCATGGGGATACTTTCACCAATACCAAACCTTTATTTTTTGTGGAACACATTGAAGACAAGTTTGGTGAAGTGGACTTTCTGAGAGAGATACGGTCAGGTTCGTTGTTGAACAAAACTGCTTAGTGTCCGTTACCCCCCCCCCCCCCCCCCCGCCCCCCAAGTCTTTGAATTTGGTTCAAGGTGTAATTTTAACAAGGACCTCATCCTTCAGACTGATAAAGAACTTCAGGCCAATGTAGGACGACAGGGTGTTAACTTTGTTTGGCGTGTTCAGAAGGGCCCGAAGGACAATTGAATTGATACTTACGCCTTTATCCTGGCCTTGGGAAGGGATACCCTCCCTGAGAAGATAAAGATCATGGTTTACAGATTTGATGTGAAGCCGCACATCTCACCACCTATGAGATGTTTCAAGTGTTTGTGTTTTGGACATGTCTTCCCACTGTTCAGACACCTCTTTGGTGACTGGACGTCCACTCCATGAGGAGTTCCTGTGTTCCCCCTCCGGTGTGATAATTGTCATGGAAATCTTTCTCCATGTTCACTGGATTGCCCAGCCTAAAAGAAGGAAAAGAAGATAACCTACACTGAGGCTCATAAGAAGTATGCACATCTTCGTCCTGTATCAATGATGTCTAGCTATGCTTTAGTTACATCTTGACCCTTCCTCCCCATTCCTTACCCCAGTCCCGAACCCCACTCCTTCCCCCTCCCCTCTGGGCGCCGCTCCCCCTCTCCAGCTGGAGAAGTGTCCCACTTCTTCGGCGTCTGCCGGTCCAGGACATAAGTCTCGGGGACCCTCCCCCCTCCTTCCTGGCACCTTCCAGGCCAAAGGTCTGCTACCACACGACCACCACGAGAACCATTCTGTGGGCCCCCAGGTCACCTGCTTTTTCTGATACAGATATACCTGCCACTGGCTCCCTTTTGCAAGACAGCCCCCTTCAATCTCAAACAGAAAAGAACAAACGTATTTCCCAGGACAAGGACCCTCTGGTGTCGCCAGAGGTCCTGTTCCCACCTTCGCAACCTGACTGTGACCTGCTGTTCATCGATGTCGCAGCCACTCCTTGTAGGTGACTGATGGTGACCTGGTAGCAGGACTGGCTTTAGCCTGTTCAACTCACCATTTGATTCACCATTCTGTGGTTATCAAACAGAATTGTAATGGATGTTACTGTCACCTTCTGGAGTTGAAATCCCTCATTTCATTCTAATCTGCAGCTTGTGTGATTCTACAGGAATCTCATTTTACTGATCACTCACCAACCCTCTGTGGTTTCCATGCTTTCTGTCGAAATCTGGTCGGCCCCCTGTGGGCCGCTGGTGGCGTTTGTACATTGGTCCGTACGGATGTTGTTAACATGTGGATTCCTCCTCAAACTACATTGGAAGTGGTTGCTGTTAGGGTCCACCTGGACTCTGGGGTCACGGTTTGCGATCTTTATCTTCCCCCTGACAAGACTCTTACACCTGCTGCCTTAACTGCCCTTCTTTGGCAACTTCCTCCTCCCTTCCACCTCCTCAGGGATTTTATTGCTAATCATCCCTTGGAGGGCAGTGGATTTCCATCTAGTTGGGATCTTCTCATAGACCAGTTTCCTGCAGACCACGATTTGTGCCTTTTTAATGATTGCTCCCCTACCCATTTCAGTGCAGGTCATGGTACCTTGTCTGCCATTTATCTTTCCCTTCCTTCTTCCTCCCTCATCCCTTCATTACATTGGTCGCTACATGATGGCCTTTGCGATAGTGACAATTTCTCATTGATTTTCTAGCTATCTTTCCGCTCCCCAATGGATAGATCACCTTGGTCTTTCCAATGCACCAATTGGTCTCTCTACACTGCACAGGTCGTCTTTGCCCCTCTGTCAGGTTGTATTGATGTCCTACATAACGTGTCTGATGCAGTTGTTCGTGCTGCTAGCCTTGCTATCCCACGCTTATCTGGACCATTTCGCTGCCAGCAAGACTCCATTCATAGCCAATTACTTAAACGTCTCAGTGCTCCACAATGGCAACATCTTCTCCAGGTGTATAATTGTATTAGGCTCCAGGGTGACTTCCCTTCTCGATGGAGGGATAGCATTGTGGTTCCTGTCCTTAAGCCTGGTAAGAACCGCCCTATTTGTCGAAAGCTGTCAGCCAATTAGGCTGACAAACGTTGTTCGCAAGATACCTAAATGGATGGTAGCCCGTCGGCTCAGCTGGGTCATCGAATCTCGGGAGCTATCGTCCCCTTACCAGTGTGGCTTCCGAGAGGGATGGTCTCCGATAGATCATTTACATTGCTTGGAATCTGCAGTTCGGCAGGCTTTCTCCCAGCGCTGGATTTTGGTTGTAGTATTTTTCGACCTACGCAAGGCATCATATCTTAGACTTCATGAGAGGTCTTCAGGGCCCACTCCCAATTTTATCCGCCAATTCCTGGTCCATCGGTCTTTCAGGGTTCGGGTTGGTACTGTTGTCAGTTCTCCACAGACCTAGGAGAATGGTATCCCACAGGGTTCCATATTGAGTGTACTTGTTTTCCTTATTGCTATGGATGGACTTATGGCATCAGTCGGTTCTTTGGACGCCCCTGCTCTGTATGTGGATGATTCCTGCATTTGGGTTAGTTCGTCTTCAATGGCCTCTGCAGAGTGGCAGCTCCAGGGAGCTATACAGCCTGCCTCTGCTTGGACCCTCTCACATGTTTCAATTCTCTCCTTTAAAATCGTGGGTGGTCCACTTCTGTCGCTGTGCTATGGTCCACCCCAATGAAGTATCATTACCTGTGGCCCCCAGTTTCGTTTCCTGGATCGTCTTTTCGACAAGCAGCTCACTTGGCTGCCTCATATCAGACTTCTGAAGATAGGATGTTCCAATAGACGCAATGTCCTTCGCTTCCTTGCCCACACCTCTTGGGGTATATGGACCATCTACTCTTCTCCGCTTTTTTTTGGGCTTTAGTGTTGTCTCACTTCGACTGTGGGCGGTCCTGTTGGTAGTTTTCAGGTTGAAGCTGGGATCCCCCCCACTTTGTTTGGCAGTCCCAGCTTCTGGTTTCTTATGCAGTCGCTGTCGGTTCATTCTATCTAGTTCCCAGTTGAAAGACGTCGCCCACCTTATATCCCCCATGGGCGGATTTACTGGTTAGGCTCCGCCTTGCATATCTTTGCCTTTTTTTCTTCAGCTTCCTTCCTCGTCCTGTCTCCTGTCTCGCATGTGCACTCCCCAAAACCCCCTCCCTCGTGGTTAGTTCCACGAACCCCGGATTCGGATGGATCTCTGCCGAGGTCCGAAAGATTCCATCCCCCCTCCCCCCCACCGATGGTGTTATGTTGTTTTTCCGCCAAATTTTATGGGAGTTTCGGGATACTGTTGTTTTTACACTGATGGCTCTAAATCTGCTGATCGTGGGTTATGTCTTTATGTCCTCTGTTGGCACAGAAAATCATTTCCTACTACCTACATGTGGGGTGTTTACTGTAGAATTGATGGCAATTTCCCAGGCCCTTACCTTTATTAAACAGTCTCAGCTTCACTGAGTTTCATTATGTACGGACCCAATGAGTCGCCATCCCTCGGTCTTGGCCATCCATGACCATCTCGCTGATCTTCACCATTCTGCTTGTTCTGCTGATTTCCTTTGGATCCCTGGCCATGTGGTTATCCCAGGTAATGAGCTTGCACGTCGTTTGCCTGAGGGAGCAGTCACTTAACATTTCCTGTAACCTCTCCTGCAGCAGATTTACGGCTTCATATTAAATCCCAATTCGCACAATCATGGGCTAACTCTTGGGAGGCTACCTCCCTGTCTAATAACCTCCCTGTCTAATAAGCTTCGTGTGATTAAGGTGGCTCCTGTCCTGTGGCGTTCTTGCTTCCACCTCTCCCGAAAGGACTCGACCACCCTGTGTCGTCCCGGCATCGGCCATATCCGGCTGACACAAGGTTTTCTTTTGCGTCATGAGCCACCCCCACTTTGTGGTTGTGGAGCCTTCCAGTCAGTAGCCCACATTTTGGTGGAATGCGCCCTTCTTTTAGCTCTGTGTACTAAGTACGGACTTCTCTGCACTTTACCTTTAATATTGGCAGATGATTCCTGGATGGTGGAACTGGTTCTGTTCCCTGCATGGTTTTTATTTTCAGTATTAAGGTTTTTAATCTCAGTATGGAGTACAGGCAAGGCCGTGAGGGTTGGAGTGTCTCCCACTGTAAGATGTTTGGAGATTCCTGACTCATTTTCCTGGCCAAGATCTTCTCAATCACTTTCTCAGTTTTAATTTCGTTAGTCTCCTACGATATACACTTTCACATTTTAATGGTCGAATGCTTTTAAATAGCAGGTGGTCTTGCCCGTACTGCATTAGGGGTGGTATATTTCCTGCCTCTAACATAGCCTTAGTGTTGCTCTCTTGCTGACTTCCCTCCTTTTGTTTTCACCATTGACAACATGACTGCACTTTAACGTTTTTAGCCTTTTACCTTTAATCATTAAGACTCTTCTCAGATGTAAATCCGTCTCAATGGACAACCTTTCAAGCAAGGGACTGATGACCTTGCTGTCTGGTCCCTTCAACCCCAATAAGCCAAACAACCACCTCTGTTGTATAAACTGCAATGGTGGCCATGCCGCCACCTCTCGGGATTATCCTGTGCATCTTGAAGAGCAGGCTGTCCTGGAGATCGGGGTTAAGGAAATAGTGCCTTACTCAGTTGCAAACACTGTGCTCTGCAATTGGTCACTTAGTTCTGTTCTTGTTACCTCTCACTCCATGAAGGACATGGCTACGCAAACATGCGACCTGAAATGCATCTCTGAGGTTGCGAAATCACCCAGTGTCAAGGTAGCGTTGCCATCCCCTTGTCCAACTGTCCAAGCCACCAGCTACACAACCGGTAGGCCAGGAAAGACAAGAGTGCTCCCATGAAGACTTCCTACGTTTCTCTGGCCAAACACCTGCGTCTGCCTCTGCTAACTGAAAAGGCTCGTAGTAGTTCAACAAAGGCAATGGTTTACTTTCGAATACATTACGGGAACAGCAGTGATAAACGTCTTATAAATAATTACTACTGATTATCTAACAGAAAGAGGTTCCTACTCAATGGTCTGAAGATGGCCACAGTAGTGGTCGAAACCGGTCACCTAGTTAAATAAATCGTGATAAAGACTGTTTTTAATAGTAATTATTTAAAGGCAATGGTTTTCTCCTTCGCTGACAGGAATATCCTCTTCGATGGTGTTGCCAGGTGATACCGTAGCCCAGCTTGCCTCCTTGTCGTGCACCACAAACTATTCATTTCCGTTGGACTCCAGACTGACAGCACAAGCAAGCACCACACAAGGAAGGAGCGCGCCATCGGAGACGCTAGCAATCATGGGGGATTCATCTGCAGTGGATTTCTCTTCTCTCTCGACGTCTGCCCAAAAACGGAAACTTGACCAGCCACTAGTGACAAAAGTACTGCCGCCTGCCCCAAAGATCCTCGTAGTTGCTAGATCTGAGAACGGAAAGGATTTTTCATCTGTCAACCCTTTCATTATTCAGAAGGGCGTAGATGCCATAGCCGTACCTGTCACGTCTGGTACCAGGATGTGTAACGGTACCTTGTTGTTAGAAACTGAGAGCGCCTTTCAGGCACAAAAACTCCTTTGGGCCACACCTGTACACGTTCCTTGTCTGGGTGGAGGCTCACCGCACTTCGAATTCGTCGCGTGATGTGGTAACTACTAGATCACTCGACGGATTGACTGACGAGGAGGTTCAGTCTTTCCCCGCTGAGCAGGGCGTGACGGCTGTCCATAGGGTCATGAAAAAGGTCGACAATGTCCTTGTACCGACCCGGACACTTTTCTTGACCGTTGAGTGTTCAGCTGCCATTGCGCATCAAAGTGGGCTATCAGGTTATTTCTGTTCGTCCCTATGTCCCGACAGCTACACGCTGCTACCAGTGTCGACGATTTAATCACACGCGCCAGTCTTGTTCTAATGTGGCTAAATGCGTCACTTGTGGCAGGGACGCCCATGAGGTTGACAGTCCACCTGAGTCTCCTCGTTGCGTGTACTGTCAGGGTGACCCTGCAGCATCCTCCCGTGACTGTCCCATCTACAATGATGAACGGTGTATACAGGAAATTCGGGTCAAAGAGTGTGTCCACGTCGGCTGCTCGCAAGCTATCTGTCAGTAGGAAGCCCACGCTGCTCCCAGCGGGTAACTACAGTACTGTCCTCGCCTCTCCTCGGCCTAGCAGGGAGGTGTCGGCGCAGACATGCGATCTGACCTTTAGCGCTACAGTCGTCCAATTCGCCAGTGCTAAGATCGCCCGGTCAACTTCTCTTCCTCCCGTCACCTCTAAGACACAAGCACCTTCATCAGGTTTTGCCAAGACTTAGACCGAGAAGTCAGATGCACGGGCCCTTCAAGAAGGAAACATCCCGTGAAGACTTCCTACCAATCTCGAACTCCCAGCCATCGACCAGTACATCGACTAAACGACCTTCCAAGAAGGCTCATAGGAAGCAAAGTTCTCCTTCTCCGCCACGGCGCGTTTCTTCTCCTGCGCCACCCAGCGGTTGCCGCCCCAGGCCGTCATCCGTTTCGCCTGGCCGCACCGCTGGTAGCCGAACATCTGGCCGTTCACCGGCGGAGGAAGCTCCCCCTCCCGGCCATCTTTCCAAGATGGCCGACGAACCTATTGAAAAAATGGACGATACTCTCCGCCTATTGATAGCGGCAGCAGTGGTCGCTCGAAGCCAGACCCTCAGCGGCCTTAGAGGTGACCCCTTCTTGCTTCTCCTTCTGTTTCTTCTCCCGATGGCAATTCTTCATTGAAATATTCGCGGCATTCGCTCCAACCCATAGTAGCTCTCCTGGAAGCGAAGCTACGCCCATGCGATCGAATTGACTTGGCACACTGTCTGTGCGTTTTGACGCACCCCCTGTGGCAGGTATTCCAGCTCATGGAGGGGTTCAGTTACTGGTCTGGGATGATACATACTATGATCCCATCACAGGCAGTTGCCACCCGAATTACTCTCCCATATTTTCCATTTCTACTGTTTACACTCCATCGTCTGCCGTTACTAGGGCAGACAAGATGCAAATTATTGCTCAGTTACCTACCCCATTTTGGTTGACTGGAGACTTCAATGCCAACCATCCCCTTTGGGACTCTCCAGCATCCTTCCAGAGGGGCTCCATGTTAGCAGACCTTTTCAACCACCTCAATCTTGTCTGCCTCAATACCGGCGCCCCTATCTTTATTTCGGACACACATATTCCCATTGCGACCTCTCTATATGTACTACCCAACTTGCACGCTGGTTTGAGTGGTACTCTCTTTCTGATACGTATTAGTGACCACTTCCATTGTGTTACCCATCTCCTGCATCATACCCCATCTCCCTGCTAAACTAGCTGGAACCTCTCCAAAGCAGACAGGGGCTCTTCTCTTCCAGGGCGAAATTTCATTATCAAAACTTCGCAAGCTGCGATAGTCAGGTCGCACACCTCACTTAAGTAATTCCCACTGCTGCTGAATATTCCATCCCTCATATTACTACTTCTCCACGTCGCGTACCGGTCCCCCGGTGGACCGCAGCATGTTGAGAGGCTTTAGGTGCTCGTCGACGTGCTTCACGCACCTTTAAACGCCACCCTACGATGGCGAATTGTATCAATTATAAACGATTACGTGCACAGTGTCGTCGTGTTATTAAAGACAGCAAGAAAGCCAGCTGGGCTGCTTTCCCAAGCTTCTTAAACTGTTTTACTCCTTCTGTTGTCTGGGGCAGCCTGCGCCGCCTATATGGCACTAAGGTCCACTAACCAGTTTCTGGCTTGACGGTCGCGAATGATGTCCTTGTGGCCCCTGGGGATGTCTCAAATGCCTTCCGCCGATTTTTCGCAGAGGTTTCGAGCTCCGCTCATTACCACCTCCCTTCCTCCCCCGAAAACAGGCAGAGGAAGAAATACCACCTAAATTCCGCTCCTCGAATCATAGTTATAATGCTCATTCACCATGTGGGAACTGGAAAGTGCACTTGCCTGGTCACGGTCCTCCACTCTGGGGCCTGATTATATTCATATTCAAATGTTAAAGAACCTTTCTCCTGCTGGTAAAGGTTTTCTTCTTCGTACTTATAATCGCATCTGGATTGACGGACATGTTCCCGCATGCTGGGGCGAATCTATTGTTTTCCCGAGTCCTAAGCTGGGGAGGGACAAGCACTTGCCGTCCAGTTATCGACCCATTTCCCTTACCAGATGTGTGTGTAAGGTGATGGAACGAGTGGTTAACTCTCGTTTGGTTTGGCTGCTCGAATCTCAACGCCTACTTACCAGTGTACAATGTGGATTTCGTAGGCGCCGCTCTGCTATTGACCATCTGGTTACCTTTTCGACCTTCATTATGAGTAACTACTTGCGGAAGCGCCACAGTGGCTGTGTTCTTTGATTTGGAGAAGGCTTAAGACACCTGTTAGAGGGTGGGCATTCTCCGCACCATGCATACATGGGCCTTCGCGGTCACCTCCCTCTTTTTATTCGTGCCTTTTTGATGGATCGACAGTTCAGGGTACGTGTGGGTTCCGTTCTGTCCAACGCCTCTCGCCAGGAGAATGGGGTGCCTGAGGGCTCAGTTTTAAGCGTCGCTCTCTTCGCCATAGCGATCAATCCAATAATGGATTGCCTCCCAGCTGATGTATCAGTCTCCTTTTTCGTGGACGATTTTATCATCTACTGCAGCGCGCAGCGTACATGTTTCCTGGAGCGCTGTCTTCAGCGTTGTCTTGACCGTCTTTACCCCTGGAGTGTCGCCAATGGCTTCCGTTTTTCTGCCGAGAAGACGGTCTGTATTAACTTCGGGCTCTACAAACAGTTTCTCCCACTGTCCTTACATCTCGGTCCCGTTGCTCTCCCATTCGTGGAGAACAAAATTTTTAGCTTTTACATTTGACAGGAAACTTAGCTGGTCTCAACATGTCGTATTTGGCTGCCCGTTGTACCTGTTCCCCAAATGTCCTTGTTCTCAGCGGTACGTCGTGGGGAGCGGATCGAACCGTCCTACTTCGCCTATATCGGTCGATCGTCCGCTCAAAGCTGGATTATGGG
Source organism: Schistocerca nitens (assembly GCF_023898315.1). Taxonomy (NCBI): domain Eukaryota; kingdom Metazoa; phylum Arthropoda; class Insecta; order Orthoptera; family Acrididae; genus Schistocerca; species Schistocerca nitens. Next base: position 347,519,496 of record NC_064618.1, on the reverse strand, counting down.
AGCTTTGTATATTCCTCTGCACGGCCGTTCATCTTAAGCTGCCTCGGCTCTGTACAACATCGGGGGGTTACGTCTTGGTATCGGAGCGTTCTATACTAGCCCCGTCGAGAGTCTTCATGCTGAAGCCGGTGAATTGCCACTAACCTGCCGGCGCGATATACTGCTTTGTCGGTATGCCTGTCGGCTGTTATCGATGCCCGACCACCCGTCTTATCGTTCCTTTTTTTAAGACTTCCGACCGTCAATACGGATTGTATGTATCTACCCTGCTACCCCCTGCAGTTCGCTTTCGTCACCTCCTTCAGCACCTTAATTTTTCACTCCCTGCAACCTTTCGAGTGGGCGAGAGCCAAACGCCACCTTGGCTCCAGGCTCAGGTTCGCGTTCACCTTGACCTCAGCTCGCTCCCAAAGGAGGTTACCCCAGCTTCGGTGTACCGTTCGCGGATTGTCGAACTTCGTTCGAAGTTCATTATTACGATCTTCATTTATACTGATGGCTCTAAGACCAATGACGGTGTCGGGTGTTTTTATTGTCGGGCACACAGTTTCAAATACTGGCTCCATGGACATTGTTCGGTCTTCACAGCTGAGCTATTTGCCCTCTATCAGGCTGTTCTTTACCTCCGCCGCCACCAAAATTCTGCGTATGTCATCTGCTCTGATTCCCTGAGCGCCATCCAGAGCCTCAGTGATCCGTATCGGGTTCACCCTTTCGTACACCGGATCCAACGCTCTCTTCAGCAGCTGGCGGACGACGGTTCTCCGGTTACCTTCATGTGGGTTCCTGGCCATGTCTGTATCCCTGGGAACGAAGCTGCAGAGGCCGTGGCCAAGGCTGCGGTCCTCTAGACTCGGACGGCTTCTGGTTGTGTGCCTTCATCTGATTTTAGAAGGGTCATTTGTCAGCGCATTTTATCGCAGTGGCATGCCGATTGGTCTACACTTACCGAAAACAAGCTTCGGGCCTTGAAACCTCTCCCCACGGCTTGGACGAACTGTTCACGCCCTTCTTGGCGGGAGGAGGTCGTTTTGGCCTGGTCACGGGTTGGACACTGCCGGTTCAGCCATCGCCATCTGCTGACGGCTGCGCCGGCGCCGTTCTGCCCGTGTTGGCAATTGCTGACGGTACACCACATTTTAACGACCTGTCCGAATTTTTACACTGCACATTGATCTTGGCCTGCCATGTACTCTGGATGACATTTTAGCAGATGACCCAGGAGCAGCTGCTCAGGTTCTTCGTTTTATCCACTTGACACACCTATCTAAGGACATTTTATTATGGTTTTCTTTTAATCCTTTGCCTGTTAATGTGCCTTTTATAGTGTTGTCCTTTTTAGTTGCTGTTTTAACCTTGTGCCTCGCAGTGCATTCATAATTTAGTCTGGGCGCTAATGACCACTGTAGTTGTGCGCCCTAAAACCACAACAAAATACTTCCTGACAAAATAATTTTTTAACGGTTTGCGTTTCCACTTGTTTGCCGTCTGATTTATCGGCCATTCTAGCAGATGACGCTCGGGCTGTCGACCGCGTTTTACTTTTTATCCGTCAAAGCAATATGGCGAATGTCACTTAATTTTTAGTTTTGGACCGCCGTTCCTGTAAGGCGTCTTTTGTCGCCCTTCCTCAACTTCCTTTTTAGTTGTCTTCTCCTACGTAAATTGGGATAGACATATAGTCGTTTTTAACTCCTCTATCTTAGAGTTCTATAGTTTTGACTTGGGCGCGTACGAACTGTTTAGTGGTGTCTCATTGTTCATCCTAAAATTCCACCTGCGAATTGCGTAGTCAGTGTTGAACAGAATAGGGTTAATGATGAAACATAGGTGTGGATGAAACATGGATCCTTTACTATAGTCCTGAGACCAAACAACAATCTAAATAATGGGTTAACAAGAGAGAATCTGCACCAACAAAGGCGAAGACCATTCCTTAGAGCGTAAACGTTATGGCGACTGTCGTTTTGGATTCACAAGGAATAATCCTCATCGATTATCTGGAAAAGGGTAAAACTGTTACAGGTGCGTATTATTCATCATTATTAGACCGTTTGAAAACCGAGCTAAAAGAAAAACGCCGGCGACTGGACGGCAAAAAAGCCCTTCCTCACGACAATGCACCAGCGCGCACACCACAGCAGTTGTGGTCGTAAAATTAACGGAAATATGATTCCAGCTCGTTTCACATCCACCCCCCCTCTCCCCTATTCTCCAGACTTTGCTCCCCCGGACTACCATTTTTCCCCAATTTGAAGAAATGGCTTGTGGGACAAAGATTTTATTCAAACGAGGTCATTGCAGCAACTAATAGCTATTTTGCAGACTTGGACAATTCCTATTATTCGGAACGGATCAACAAATAAGAACAGCGTTGGACCAAGTGTAAAAGTCTGAAAGGAGACTAAGTCGAAAAATAAAGTTCACCCCAAACACGTAAGTAGTTTCTATTTTTGCACGGACTTCTCAAACGCCCGTCGTATTCTAAAAGAGAACGGACAAGCGTAGTGAAGGCAGTATCTTTGGTAGACGTTACACTTTCTAATTATCCTGCCAATAAAACGCAGTCTTGGGTTAGCCTTCCCCGCAATATTTTCTGAGAGTTCCTTCCTATTCAAGTTGTTCGTAATTGTAATTCCTAGGTATTTAGTTGAATTTACGGCTTTTAGGTTTGACTGATTTATCGTATAACCGAAGTTTAACGGATTATTTTTAGCACTCATGTGGATGACCTCACACTTTCCGTTATTCAGGGTCAATTTCCAATTTTCACACCATGCAGATCTCTTCTAAATATATTTGCAATTTTTTTGGATCTTCTGATGACTTTTATTAGTCGATAAGACAGTCACTTGCAAACAACCTAAGACGGCTGCTCAAATTGTCTCCAAATCGTTTATATAGATACGAACAGCAAATGGCCTATAACACTACCTTGGGGAACGCCAGAAATCACTTGTTTTACTCTTTCTCAACTACTACGAACTGTGATCTCTGACAGGAAGTCACGAATCCAGTCACATAACTGAGTCGATATTCCATAAGCACGCAATTTCACTACAACCCGCTGGAGTGGTACAGTGTCAAAAGCCTTCTGGAAATCCAGATTCAATCTGAAATGCCTTGTCAATAGCACTCAACACTTCATGAGGGTAAAGAGCTAGTTGTGTTTAACAAGAACGATGTTTACTAAATCCATGTTGACTGTGTCAATAGATCGTTTTCTTAGAGATTACAGGTAATTTTCGAATAAAATGTATGTTCTAAAATAACGCTGCATATCGACGTTAATGATGCGGGTCTGTAATTTAGTGGAATACTCCTACCTTCCTTGAATATTGTGACCTGTGCAACTTAACCTTCTTTGGGTATGGATCTTTCGTCGAGAGAACTGTGGTATATGATTCAGGTATGGAGCTATTGCATCAGCATACTCTGAAAGGAGCCTAATTGGTGAACAATCTGGACTTCACTAATTAGAAGATATTTACTTCTACGTGTTAAAAAAACTACCCTACGTATAATCGCAGCTGCTTCTCGCCTGCTTAATATCGCTATTATATGTTAACCTGTTCGTTAATTTAGGACCAGTAGAACACATTTTGTTCAGCCACATCCTTGATGGCATATTCCGAAGTTAATTGCTGAATTCATTTTCTTCTATGAATGGTAACTCGTATGTAGTTCATTGTTACGTATCTTAAGTAGTGTTGCATCGCATTTAAACTGAAATAATCCCTGTGGTTTTATTGCTAACCCCCCTAACATTAACATTTTTCATATCTGGAGAGGGGGAAATAATAGATGCACTGGTTCAAAATCTTTGATTGAATAAAATTTCACCGCACTACATTACTTACCTTAGCGACTGATAGCGTAACAGACGAAAACCGGATAGCGAAATAAAAAATATTGTAGAATATTAAACGTGCTTTCTCATATACCAGTATTTCCGTACAGCTTATACCAATTTTTTTTCTCAGAATTTTGACTGTCTTGTACTATTCTACGCTGGTGAAGACTTGTACGCTGACAAATCCTATGAATGTATTTCGAAATTTAAGTTAATGCTTACCTTATCAAAAACGAAGTCGATACCGCCTCATGGCGTCTTCACCATCTCGCAAGTTACTGTCATATAGCAGCTCCTAGATTTTCTTTTCCTTTCTTCTGTATGTTACTCTTGTCATCAAGTAGGGTGGACGAGACGTTATCGGATTACGAGGTAGTTCTCGCACTTGATTGCTCTTGCTATCTTCGAAATTGTATCGATGGTATTTCTTGAGGTCGGGATGTCTTCAGTCGGAGAACATAACCTGAATAACCGTTTACTTGCTCGTTTTCGCAATGATTTTAGAAATTCTGAAGGAATGGTATCTACGCCTACTGCATTATTTTATCTGAAGTGTTCAAAAGCTGCTTCAAACTCTGACTGTAAAATTACGTCTCATGTGTCTGCCAGAACTTATTTCGTCCCCTATCTTGTCACCACAGTTCATGTCTCTCGTAGAAGTCTTAGTTGCACTTATTCCGTCTGCTTCTCTCTCGCAATGTAGTCTTTCCGCCTGCTTCTCTCTCTCCCGTCTGCGTTTGAAAAAGGAGTTCGTTAACACTCTGACGCTTTCTCGTCCAATTTACTTTGCTTTTTCTGTACTCTTAATCTATTACCCCGATGACACTTTCTCTTCAGATATTTCCACATTTATTTGCTGCAATTTTGCATCAGCTTCACTGCTCGTGTTATTTTGTTTTATTGTCTTAATTAGAAATGTTTGCTTGGCGACGTCAACATAAGTCATGTCTCTCACAGTTCATTCATAGTTACTGTCCTTCAAAATACATTTACCTGTCCAATTTCTGTGTTTGTTATAATGGATCTCTTACTTTTCTTGAGTATGGTGGTATTCATTAACACAGAACTACAGACAAAAATTTACTCCTCACGATTTCTCAGTATTTCAATGTACCATTTCGTTACACTCGGAAGCAATCGTCAGGAATAATCAAAGTTCAGCAGCTAAATTGTGCTGTATGTCTCTGTCCTGGGAGGTATGTCGTACAATCCAGTACCTCTTTTCGTAATCTCTCATTGTTATATAATGCAGGAGATGGCATTCCATATCATCTGGGCTTCTCCAACTACACATCATATTAACATTTTTGAATTTTATTCCCTGTTAGTAGTGGAAATCTGTTACAGAATTAAATTACTATTTCTCCTTTCATATTTCTGTCTCAGAAAAATATATTTTCTGTCTGTCTGTTAGACGGCTATCTGTATGTATGTATGTATGTATGTATGTATGTATGTATGTATGTCGCGCTTTCTCTGTCCACACAATATTAGGACGAAATTTGGCCGAATTTTTTATTCATTAACGAACACTGTATAATTCCTTCTCTTGTTTTCTGAAACTGTAGCTAAGTTTTCAGTTCAAACTTAGAATATGTGAAGGTAATGAATAGCAGATATCAATTAAATTAAAGTAAAAATTTCATCTACCTTGTGTCGACTATACTGTTCGTGCCTTCTCTTTCAGAGGGAGTGAGAGCTACAAACCTTTTCCACAGTAGGCTACCACCTGAATTTCAGTCAGGCTACTGGGAGGACTGCATAGCCGAGGTACGCACCAGTGGTAAGCTAATTTCGTTCCCTCCCCATGATCTGATGTACTACTACAGATACAACGCGCTCATCGCCCACGTAATGAAACCGTGACTTCTCGATCACCCCTACCCTCTTTCGTTCATCTGGTATGGCCGCCAACATCCGAACTGCTCACACCTTAATTCTTTTAATGCAAACTTCCATTGTAATTGACACTTCAGTGATACATTACTTGACATTCAAGTTTTGCAGTCACGTCTTCGGGCAAGTATAGCATGACTGGTGAGCGAAGATCACATTGACACTTGCTTCCAGATGAGACGAATTCCCGATCACGAACTCTTTCACTACGTCTGAAACTCAAGTGGACATGAAACGTGTGTGTTTAATATTAAATTTTTCAGGAGTTATGAAATCACTCGCCCAGAGGAGCTTCATACCTCCAATTTCTACATGTTTTCCTACCAGCTACTCGAGATGCCCTAGTAATGGTTGACTGGTGCAAAGAAACAGAAGAGGAATCCATCAAGAGCGAAAAGTTGTTTCCGCATTCAAATTTATCATCTCCACTAGGTGATGGACTCCCTGTGAACGGTCGATCACACGAGAAGAAAAATTACGAAGCCAGCTCAGCTCAAATAAAAGATACTTTGTACAGGATGGCGTGCAATTCACGGATTCTTGTTGTTCAGCGGAAGAGACTGCACGGAAACACACATTAGCTTTCAGATACTGCAACGATTAAAGTAATTCAATTTTTTTCTATACACTGCCTCTTAACCTTGTCAGTTTTTAAATACTTTATTAATATTTATTGTTCTTGGTTGAAATATTTGTATTTTGGTGAGACGTTTGAGACAATTAATGCATGTAATTTAACTACTGCAAAAATTATCTTGTGAATACATTGATTGAGGAGAATATACCTGTGTATCCATACTATTAACGAGCAGTCATCCTACCTGTGGTAGGGTCCTGGTCCGTCATAATTCTACTGAAAAACTAATTTTTAACAATTGCTGTTACAGATTAGTAATAACTAGAAAGTAATCTTCCGACAGAGTGAAGCTAATCACTGAGCTGTTGCGCACTTTAGAATGAAATTCGCATTTCATTGAAGTCATTCGTCAGAGAATAGCTTCATGCTGACCATAATCCTCAGTAGTAATGGCGTCCAGACCAGTTCTCTACTACCCTAGGTCGCTACTGGCTAAACAGATGGCGTCCATTCGTCAACAAAGGGCTTACGGCATCTCTTGTCATTTGGTTCAATCGGACAGAATACTCTTCGTTCTGAAAGGCAGACGGCTTGGCTCATGTAAGCGCAGGTGAAGTTAAAAAAATAAAATTTTTTAAACTAATGCCCTAAAATAATCCTTGAGGGCTGCCACCTTGTACACTGTTCCCCTTAAACAGGAGTGGGGACTGGACAATATTACGAGCAGCGTGTCATCTACTCTCCAAAAGAATGTTCGCCCTAGTAAGGGCCTCAATGCTATGGCAGGGATATGTTCAAATATTTCGTTTAGTGTTATGTAAAGGGACTTCATTGCAATTGTATTCAAAATTATCAAATCAGTAAATATTAAAATATTAAATGATTAGTTGAAGTTGTCAGTCAGAATTGTAACAATGAATACAGTAAAATAATAAAACGATCGTTGATGATTGAAAACAGTTTAATTTTCGAGTTTTACAATGTTAAACTCGGTGTAACAAGAGCAGGTACTGAATCCATACTGATATTTAAATGGTTTACAGGTGCCCCTAGAAATCAGTTGTCCATGGCAAATATTAATCCCAATTCCAGAAATTTAAAATACAACATAGCAAAATAATTGTGTGCAAATAAACGTGTGAATACACAGAAAATCACCTACAGAACTTAACCAGACTCAAAGTTGGGTTAGCTACATATGAAAAACACTAATAAAAACTAAAATTGCTACGTCCTCCATCCATTTGCAAAAATAGTAGTTGAATGGAGTAGCACAGGCTACAAACTGTTAAGACAATTACATTAAAATGCGCAATTCTCAAGTCCAGGATATGGTGTAGTATTGCACATTACCCATAACTTAACTAGATTGACCCACATCAAAACACAGGACAACAAATTTTCTTATTGCAGAGCACATCCCTACTCATAAAAACAGGAAAGTTTCTAATTGCTAAATAAAAACACATGGTTGATTTCTTTAGAATGCCACGAATTCGTACTCTAATAGCAGTGGAATTCATTAACAATGAAATAACTCCTGAAATACAAGTAGATTGTTCCTCTTGAAGGGGTAGTTATCGTTCTGACATTAAAAACAGGGCGCAGAATACATCCTATGTTAAATACAATTCAAAATAGTAAGTTTAGCTGCTTAAGGAAATTCAACAAAGTAAAATTCATTAAAGCTGTCATTGGAATATTTAACTTTAACATTGTTCCCATTGCCCTGGGATTCTTTAAAAGAAAATATGCTCACCATGTATTGCAACCGTTATATTAACGGTTGCAAATCAGGAGATAGCAAAAGGTATACAAATATAATACCAAAGGCCCACCTACTGATTTGCACCCCCCAAATTCTCTTACAGCAACAGTCCCTCAAAACATGGCATATTTAAGACTACACATACAGTGAATATTACACCTACATGAAAGCAGCATAATGCTTCAACTGGAAAAATGGTAGCATAAACTAGCCAGAGCATCTGATAAACTGTCACTGTCTCGACTCGGATACATCACTGGGGAAAGGCCAATACAGCCAGATACTAGTTAAGATCTCATAGCATCAATTTGTGTGATGTCTAGTACACATACACCACATCTATAAAGGTGTAGAAATAACAAATCTAGCACAAATGTTGTTCTTCGTGTAGGTGTTGACCCAGAAAGGGAGACAAAGCCGTGGGTGGGAGAATAAAAAGTGAATATTCCTTGAGACTACGAAATTCATATTAATGATAAATCGAGGTAAATACAGCATGGAACACACATACAAAAACAAAATTGTTTTGATTGTTCCATCCCAGAAAAATTCATTAATTTCAGCTGACCTACGATAATAGAGGTTGTGTGTGTGTGTGTGTGTGTGTGTGTGTGTGTGTGTGTGTGTGTGTGTGTTTGAACAGTTGTCAGGAATGCAGGTCCACTGTAGCTTTTATAACCGATACATTACTTGGAGACACTCCTTAATGAATGGTTATAACTTTGCACAAAACATAATGTAAGTTCCATGAGTCACTGCTCTGTATGTGACACAACATTGTCCAGTTGTAAAATGAGGATTTGGTATGACCTTAATAAATAAGGAGCGAATGACCTGGTGTAAGGGCTTCCTAGACACAGCACTTTTTCAACGTGAACTACACGCAAATTGTAGAAAATACATGCCTCTGAATGCTTAGTGAAATACCAGGATCACGAAGTACAATCGTCGGTTGTAACATGAAGCAAAAAGCCTTGAGGGAAAAGATCTGCAGTAGATCGTTGATGTCCATCACATGGAAAACTACCCTGTCGATCATGAGGGAAAACCATAGTACCTATGGCTTTCGTAGGAAAACACATGAAAAGATAATTCCACTCAAACTTAATGCGAAAATACACTAGGAAAGCACAAAATATATAACATGCGAATGTTTACACGTAGTATCAATTGTCATCGAAGGAAAGCTGGATGGGATGGTGAGCAAACAAGTTAACACAGCAGACAGAAGATTTACTTCACTTGTATTTCTCCAAACGTATGAAGTCCCATTACAGGTAACACGGCAAGAAACATTCCAACTTTCACGTTGTCCACAACGATGAGGCACGAACGGAAAGGTCTCATAGTGGGGTGGCTCAGAGCGTGAGTGGTCCGGGTGGCTGCCGCTGGCCATCCCATGTGGCAGCTGCAGAGGGCGCTCGTGGTACGGAGCTGCTGGGAGGGTGGTTCATCAGGCGCCGACGACTGAGTGCGCACATCCACTGCTGGGTGACACACAAACTTGCAGTTCCATTGCTATGATGCCTGTCGGGTGATACGGAGACAAGAGACCACATAAACAAGCTTCTGACACATGTGAGCAATGAAATAGTGATCTTGACAGACGATTCAGTCAGCTTATCCAGAGTCGGCGCTTGGTAGTGGTTGACAGTACATGCACAACTGACCTAGAAGCATGGACAGTAAGACGTATTTTCTGTTCTTACCACGGTGCTTGCTTGCCGTAATATCACTGGCTATTTGTGATAATGGAAAAGTGCATTAATATCGCGGTTGAGTACGGCTTGGCGGGAAGGAGAGTTAAGCTTGCGACTTGACGTCACTGAAAAGATAATGGCTGCCCAGTCGCGTTTGCAAGATTGCGGCGTGGCTTGCCGCTGCTGAAGCTCTGACGGGGGAGTCAAGGCGTTGCATGGCGCGAAAAAAAAAAAAAAAGGGGGGGGGGGGCTGAGAGAGTAGTGAAAATTCTGTAAGGCAGGAGAAAAGGGAAAGTGCAGACAGTGGAGCAGCTGTGGGCGGGCGGGAGGGTGGGTGGGAGGGAGGAAGGAGCGGTACATAGTTCTGACGAGGGAGAAGTTAGGACGTTCGCTGGTTCAACTAGTGACAGCTACACTGCTGTTACTAAAGCGCCCTTGAAGAAAACTCACAGCTGATACGTCCCAGCAGTGCGCCGCTAAGTACGTGTAAATAAAGGTGTGCGAATGTTATTAGACAGTCGGATACCGACAGCAATCGGCAAGGAGTGAGAAAACAGCGAAAGAGCACATACTAAATCAGTTTCTACAAGTCTACTCAATTTTAGATATTAAGCAGCACAATAATTTACAAAAGCATACTTCAGATTATTAATACAGAACCTGCTTTAATTTGGAAACGCAGTAGCAAGAACAGGGCTGCAGAGTAGAATTTCACCTTCATAACAAAACAGTGTGACTACTCAGTGTTTCTTTTTGTTTACCTTTAAGATTTTAGTGGGGGCCCAGTGAGTTCGTGTGTGTAATCTCAGCAACCTCAAACTCTAAGAATGTTAACCTCCATTTATGGAATTTTTTCACACTGCTCCAGATAACACTTTCTTCATGCACAAAGAGCGGAAGTGTCAAATTTTGCAATTTAAGTTTAGGTTGAAAATTACGTAGGTTACGACAAATGCGCAGGTAAAATGTTCACTATTTTCACCGATCATAGCAAAAGAAATATCTTAACGAAATAAAGAGAATGTGGTCAATATACGTAGGAACTAAACATACGAGCAAAAATAGTTTTTAACTCCTACCATTGAGGCATCGGAAGAAAAAGGAATGGAAGCAATTGCTTCTAAACTGATAATGGACTTAGCTCACATGCAGAATGGTAGAACATTAGTTACGTAAATTAGATAAAATTCGAAATAAGGATAGTTCATTAAACAACTAGAAAAATACTCTAGAAACAGACTGAACGTTCTGTATTTGACGGCAAAACGAATTACTTTACAGAGCAGACTTGAAAAAAAAGCAGAGTAGGGAAACGTAAGTAGCAAAGCATAAGTAATGCAGTACTCCAAAAGAAACGTGGAAATGCAAAAAAAGTCTCTTCAATAGCTCTACAAGCAAATACACTAATATAAACATTCCACAATACTGAACAATCCAAATTCCCCAACATTCATTGACAATAGATGATAGTATCTGTTAAAGCACCTTAAAATCTTCAGAAATAATTGCTCTCCACAAAATACGAAGTGGTATGTACGTGGACCATCCTTATCACGAAACAATTGTTCTCAACCACTTGAAACTAAAACTATAGGAGTTGGTTTCTTTAAGAAGGAAACTTGATTCTTCCGCAAAAGATTCCTGATATCTATAACAATTCAAAACATACGCAAAAAGACAGTCGACTGAAAAAGTACGGTGCCCCATATATGTTCATAGTTAGAAAAATAGTAAAACTTCAGACGCACGCAGTAAACAGTATACTTCAAAAGGGATAGTTAACCTCTGTGGGCCACTCGGTTCACCACAGACCTTGTGGAAATAGTTTTGATTAATAGAATGCCACGAGTAGTGGCCGCCCGGTTTAGGGCGCCATGTCACGGAGTGCGTAGCCCCTCCCGCCGGAGGTTAGTCCTCCCTTGGGCATGGGTGTGTGTTGCTCTTAGCATAACTTAAAGTAGTGTGTAAGTCTAGGGACCGATGACAGCAGTTTGGTCTCATAGCAATTCATACACATTTTAAGTTGATTAATACTCTAAACTGGATTCATTCCTACAGCTCACATGCATTTTTGGCAGAAAATCTAATCAAATTGAATATTTTGTCCGGCGGAAATGCTCGCTTAAAACACCAGCACTATACTTACCTGGCGGGAAATACCAAGGCCGCATCTTCGCATGCACAATCCACCGACTGCAGGAGTGCTGACGACCGCGGCCGAGCCGGCCACGAGAGGGATGCTGTTGCACGCCCACCCACCGCAGCTGGACACACGAGATTCGAAGTTGTTACCCCAAGTGACTTAAAATGTTTCACTGCACTAATTACACATGGAAATTGACATAAGAAAACTACCATTCATAAACCAATGATATTGCAACACACATGAATCACACATTTTGCAAATCCAGTAATTAAATTTCGAAAGAAAAAATCACCGTAGTTCTAAACACATTAGTCCCATATACCATTACGTTTGAGAACACGAACACCCTCCTCCATGCGCCTGCCATAGCCCACGCAACACAATGAGAAAAACAGCCCAGTGTGTACTGAGCCGTAGTAAGCAATACAGCCCCCCAGAGGCGTAAGCTAAATTTTTTGTGACCGCGCGCGCCCTGCTAGCCAGCGACTAAATACCCCTGAGGAACGCGTGATACAGAGTATCGGCTTCCTTTGATCTTGCAGCGCAGTAAAATATCTCTGATGTCGGAATCCCTTTGAAATCTGATAGTCGGTAGAGGCTAAGCCACGGATTCCCCTAGCTCGACGCTTCGTGTCCGTGCTACCACTGGCCACAGGCGCTGTGAGACAAGCAAGTGCGGCTTCGATGTGAAGTTACAGCTGCAATTCCACCCCGCGACATATACTCCCCAGTTTAAAAAAATCCAATTCACCCAACCCAGAAATGTTGTACTCTATACATCTTCAATTTGTCGTGTGTACGGTATATTACTCATTTATGAGCATTATTTTCGAAGAAGGGAAGAAATCGATGCGCACACGCGTTTTCACATCACTAAAGCATTGTTCTTAGTGCGAATATTCTGTGGAACAGTTCAGCAAAGCTAAATTTCCATTCAGTAGTGTATTAATTGGTGGCCTAATATCTGTTACATCCTGCATCACAAGACTAGAATATTAGTCATTTTTGGCTCGTGACAGAGTGCTAAGAGCATGTACCTTAATTTTCGCACTGTTACGGTAGTCCAATCCCTCACAACTACTGAGTCTCTTGCGGCAGTCAAATAGCAGCTCGCAGGAGTCGTAAATTTATGGTTAATACACTACTGGCCATTAAATTTGCTACACCAAGAAGAAATGCAGATCATAAACGGGTATTCATTGGACAATTATACTACAACTGACAAGTGCTGATTACATTTTCACGCAATTTGGGTGCATAGATCCTGAGAAATCAGTACCCAGAACAACCATCTCTGGCCGTAATGACGGCCTTGATACGCCTGGGCATTGAGTCAAACAGAGCTTGGATGGCGTGTACAGCCACAGCTGTCCATGCAGCTTCAACACGATACCACAATTCATCAAGAGTAGTGACTGGCGTATTGTGACTAGGCAGTTGCTCGGCCACAATTGATCAGATGTTTTCAATTGGTGATAGATCTTCAGAATGTGCTGGCCAGGGCAGCGGTCGAACATTTTCTGTATCCAGAAAGGCCCGTACAGGACCTGCAACATGCAGTCGTGCATTATCCTGCTGAAATGTAGTGTTTCGCAGGGATCCAATGAAGGGTAGAGCCACGGGTCGTAACAAATCTGAAATGTAACGTCCACTGTTCAAAGTGCCGTCAATGTGAACAAGAGGTGACCGAGACGTGTAACCAATGGCACCCCATACCATAACTCTGGGTGATACGCCAGTATGGCGATGACGAATACACGCTTCCGATGTGCGTACACTGCAATGTCGCCAAACACGGATGCGACTATCACGATGCTGTAAACAGAACCTTGATTCATCCGAAAAAATGACGTTTTACCATTCGTGCACCTAGGTTCGTCGTTGAGTACACCATCGCAGGCGCTCCTACCTGTGATGCAGCGTCAAGAGTAACAGCAGCCGTGGTCTCCGAGCTGATGGTCCATGCTGCTGAAAACGTTGTCGAACTGTTCGTGCATATGGTTGTTGTCTTGTAAATGTTCCCATCTGTTGACTTAGGGATCGAGACGCGGCTGCACGATCCGTTACAGCCATGCGGATAAGATGGCTGTCATCTCGACTGCTAGTGATACGAGGCAGTTGGGATCCAGCACCGCGTTCCGTATTACCCTCCTGAACCCAAACGATTCCAGTTTCTGCTAAGTCATTAGATCTCGACATTGCTATGTCGCGATAGAATAAACCGCAATCGCGATAGGCTACAATCTGACCTTTATCAAAGTCGGAAACGTGACGGTACGCATTTCTCCTCCTTACACGAGGCATCACAACAACGTTTCAGCAGGCAACGCCGGACAACTGCTGTTTGTGTATGAGAAATTGGTTGAAAACTTTCCTCATGTCATCACGTTGTAGGTGTCAACACCGGCGCCAACCTTGTGTGAATGCGCTGAAAAGCTAATCATTTGCATATCTCAGCATCTTCTTCCTGTTGGTTAAATTTCGCTTCTGTAGCACGTCATCTTCGTGGTGTAGCAATTTTAATGGCCAGTTGTGTACTACGTCTCACTTTATAAACTGGGTAATGCAGGCGATTCTCTTTCGATGGCCACTTCTCACTGTGTAGGCGGATGACTGAAATGTTTAGATCGCACCACAACGAAAACACTCCTGATTACTGCTCCAAGTCACGAATCGTATCCATAGCACTATCGCCCTTGCTTCCACCCACCTGGCGGCACACCATTGAGATGGAGTTAAGAGACTAATTAATTAAAATGGTCACGAGTCCTTTTGCATGGTGACTAATGCTTTTCCTACACTCAGATTACATGCGCCAGGTAACCGTTACAGACGCTTCTATAACGTTTCTGGAGGTTTCCCCACAGGCTTGGTAATCACTTCCTCCGATACAAAAATGGCTGGTAACGGCAGTCGGATGACTGAAGGTATCCAACGCTAATGACATTCTCTCTGTCGGTTGTCTTGTCACGCTGGTACAAGTAGGTCACTTACAATTGTGCTATACTGCTGACGACGTAACTTTGCTGAGAACCGTTAGCCTATGGGGGCACCAGGCTGTTGCACTCTTATCCGCCCACGCGACGCCACCGCCACCAGGTCGCATGCGAACACCTGCCACCGCCGCCTCCGGGTCGCGAACCTCCACCTGTTCGTCAGGGCTGTACTGCTCCTGGCCGACAAGCCAGTGGTCGCCGTGCTGGACATCTGGTAACTATTCCAGACTCTGCTGTCCTATCCTTCTCAGAAGCCATTTCTATAAAATGCATTTATACCATAAGCATTTTTGTCCCATTAGTCATCCATCGGTTTCGGTTATTTATCATTGTCCACGATGTAGGGAACAACAGATTAGCTAAAAGCATCCCATATTCCTTCGAAGAGGAACAATATCGTAATTACCCACTGAAATTGTACGAACACTTTCTCTTGAACAGTTCCACCGGATAGTATCGTTTTTGTCCATCTTGAAAGGAATATACGATTCTTTTAACTCATCTGTTGTACTCTACATATTGGATTATGGTTAATAACCGAAACCGGTAGATAACTAATAAGACAAATAAACAGCTGATGGCGAAAATGCACTGCGTAAGATACTTTACGGCTGCTGAACCTCACCTTATGGAAACATTTCCTTCTCAGAAGGCCTGGCGCCCTTAAATGTTACTTGAATTAAAGCCCAATATGCTGAACAACAAAAAAATGTTTCAAATGGCTCTGAGCACTATGGGACTTAACATCTGAGGTCATCAGTCCCCTAGAACTTAGAACTACTTAAACCTAACTAACCTATGGACATCACACACACATCCATGCCAGAGGCAGGATTCGAACCTGCGACCGTAGCGGTCGCGAGGTCCCAGACTGTATCGACTAGAACCGCTCGGCCACTCCGGCCGGCGCTGAACAACAGGCTTCCCCTCTTCGCACTTGCAGACTAAACTGTTCAGAGATGTGTTTTCGAAATATGCCGGAACGTCTAACCCAGTGAACAATAGCAAAATACCTGAATGAGATTTTCACTCTGCAGCGGAGTGTGCGCTGATATGAAACTTCCTGGGAGATTAAAACTGTGTGCCCGACCGAGACTCGGACTCGGGATCTTTGTCTTTCGCGGGCAAGTGCTCTACCATCATGGTAGAGCACTTGCTCGCGAAAGGCAAAGTTCCTAAGTTCGAGTCTCGGTCGGGCACACAGTTTTAATGTGCCAGGAAGTTTCAGCAAAATACCTGTCGCCCGACCACCCCATCCCAAACGTGTATGAACCTGCAGACTTGGTTTCCCTCAGATTGCAGCGCTGTAGAAGCGCTCCTGTTGGCTCCTGCCAAATTAGTGGGCTGATGCTTCGAGAAGTCAAATGGCAATCTCTGGAGTGAAGGCGACGTCCTTTCCGAGGAGAACTATAGAGAAAATGTAGAGAACCGATATTTAAAGCTGACTGCATGAGGATTCTACTGCCACCGACATACACTGCGCGTAATGACGACGACGACGACGACGACGACGACGACGACGACGACGATAAAATACGGGAAATTAGTGCTCATACGGGGGCTGATAAACATTCTTTCTTACCACGTTGTATTTGCGGATGGGATGAGAATGGAAATGAGTGGTTCTGATACAGGGTTCCTTACACCACGCACCGTAGGATGGCTCGTCGACTGTGCAAACAGATGTAGGTGTAAATTTAGTTAACCTATTAAGATCCATTTACAGGCACATGAAATCACGGAAATATGTTGTCTCTTACTTATCGAGAAAACAAAACGGAACTTCTGTTACGGACGGTCTATCGGTAAAGAGCTACTAAACTAATTTTCTCAGTGCAGTCACTTCCCTAGACGTATGAGAGAGGTTCTAATATGTTTGGACACAACACTTAGAAGCCCTATAGAGCTGACTTCTTAAGTCCCCTTTCGTCGAATTTCGTTTACCAACCATATTCTCACGAATCTTCCAGTCTTCGAGATATATATATATAGCATTTGAATCCACCTGAGCTCGACGAGGAAGAGATGGCGCCAGCAAAGTCACAGACCCATGCTAATTCTCTCGAAATCCCATCACTTTCCGACAGCCCTTTCTTTAGTTAGATGGCTGTCTAGTTCTCCACTAGTAACTGACTGTGTAGAGAGCTATCACAATGAGACAAATAGCACACTAACGTACAGGAGGAAAGTCACAACTGTACAGTGTGGACGTGGACTGTGCAAAGAAATTCACAAGCACAATAACTAAAATTTATCGATAGCGAATGATTGTCCATAAATATTCATATGTACGTGTTATTATCTTTTTCATCGTATTTCTGCGATTTCTAAGCTAGGAATTCGCCAGTGTAATGGTGTCAGTCTTCGTTAATAGCAAAGTGGGTCATGAGAAATACATCACCTTTCTCAGATGGTTGCTTATCTTCATAATACGAATGCAACAGTACCACAGAAATTTCAGTACATTATCCACTGAATCATTTACTCTTGTAAGACATCGTCATACGCCTACACACAATTCAGGGTTACTACAAGAGTAGGGGACAGATTCGAGGCTAAATCATAAGTGTGCATGTTTTACAACAAAGAAATGTTTGAGAGAGGATCGACCATTATACTATATTCCGTCCACATTGGTAGCACACATAAGCCGGCCGCTTTGGCCGAGCGGTTCTGGGCGCTTCACTCCGGAACCACGCAGCTGCTGCGGTCGCAGGTTCTAATCCTGCCTTGGGCATGGGTGTGTGTGATTTCCTTAGGTTAGTTAGGTTTAAGAAATTCTAAATCTAGGGGACTGATGACCTCAGATGTTAAGTCCCATAGTGCTTAGAGCCATTTGAACAATTTTTAGCACACATATGTACAGCGTTAGGTATTTATTTAGAAGCAAACCCAGGACTTGACCAACTATCGTAAACTGAGACCCAATTAACTAACAAGTATGAGGCAGACCAAATAAATGCCAATACCGACAGGATCTGTCACTTGCCTCCTACATTGTCACAGAGATTACTAGCTTACGGATTCGGACAAACTGAATGGGTATGTGCGACTACATAACGTTTGAGAGAAACGTTTACAGCTTCCTTTGCTGAAAAAGCATGTTTTTAAGCTTTGATTGATAACGATGGAAACTGACTGTCCGAGTTTGATCCTGTGTAAATGCTAGTTATGCGGAGGTAGACTTAAAAAGTCAGCGTGGGAAGTATGTGATGCCGAAGACCTTAGTTTCAGTGGATCATTTGTTAGTTATGGGTCAGAGTACCTTACACAGCATCACTCTACTTAAAAAGCGCTGCTGGACATTTGTGACCTATGCTATACGCATCTGATTCCAGCGCACCATAGGATTACTGGGGCTTTTTTCCTCGCAGGCAAATTACATTTCGAAACCAGGATGGAGTCTATGTGCACGTACATGACATGGAAAATCCTACCTTTAATGGAACATTTGTTAATGGTGAGAGGGCATACTACACACAGCATTACTGTACTTAAATAGCACTGGCTGACAACTGGAAACTACGCTACAATATTTCGTTATTAATTCTTTTTTCAAATTTTTTTTATGTTTTGAATCCGACATATACTGCATACAAAACCTATGGCGTAAGAATACTGTATTAAGTTGAAGTTTCGTTAATCTTAGGATGATGGAGTGAGTGAAATCACGAACAGCACATCTCCATATCAGTGCTCCCATTATCTTAAGCATAACAACAACAGAGATATACTTTGGCTCCGCTGCAGCACATACTACTTCCTTCAGACCATGTTTGTTCACGGCACTTTGTTGCTTTAGAAATGCTTCTCGTGATGACTCTCGAGGTGTTATTTTTAACGTAGCAACGCCAAGCTCAATGAGCGTTGACGCACTAACACTGCTGCTGTCGTAAGAGGGAGTAATGCGAAATACTGTCGCGTAGTTTCCAAATGTCATCCAGTGCTATTTCAGTACAGTATTGCTGTGTGTAGTACTCCCTCTCACCGTTAACAAATGTTCCATTAAAGCTAGGATTTTCCATGTCATGTACGTGCCTATGAACTCCATCCTGGTTTCGAAATGCAATTTGCCTACGGGGAAAAAAGGCTCTATAATCCTACGGCGCATTGGAATCAGATTCGTGTAGCATAGATCACAAATAATTTGCAAGCCTTTTTAAGTAGAGTGATGCTGTGTAGGGTACTCTGGTCCATAATCGACAAATGATACATTGAAACTACGATCTTCTCCACCACATACTTCCCACACTGATTTTTTAAACGTACTTCCGCATTACTAGAATTTACGCAGGATCAAATTCGGACAGTCACTTTCCATAGTTATGAATCAGAGCTCAAAAACCATGCTCTTTTCAGCAAAGGAAGCTGTAAACGTTTCTCTCAAACGTTATGTAGTCGCACATATCCATTCAGTTTATCCGAATCCGTAAGCCAGTAATTGTCTGTGTGACGGTGTAGGAGGCAAGTGGCAAATCCCGTCGTTATGGATAGAGAAGTAAACGTTACCAAGACGACTGCTGTTACTGGAGGAAACACTGGCATTGATGTGGTCTGGCTCGTACTTGTTAGTTAATTGGGTCTCGATTTACGATAGTTGAATAAGTCCTGGGTTTGCTTCTAAAAGCACTATGCATATGTGTGCTACCAATGTGGATATGTTCTGTTCTAGACAGAATATAGTATCATGGTCGATTCACTACCAAATATTTCGTTGCGGTAGAACATGCACAATACTATGATTAAGTCTCGAATCTGCCCCTACCCTTGCAATAAACTCTGAATTATGCGTGGACGTGTGAGGCTGTCGTACCAATGTAAATGATGAAGCTGAAAGTGTATTAAAAGTTCTATAGTACTGTTAGATTCATATTGTAAGGGGTCAACCGCCTTTACGTATTAAAAATAATATATCTTTGCCTCACGCAGGTCGCAGTGGGTACTATCGACAGTCGAGCGCCCAGTGCGCCAGAGGATAGTCCGTGTTGACTCCGAGCAAGTAAGTAGTTGGCTGCTAAGCGAGCTCGGCGGATTTCGGCAGGCCGGCCGACCGCGTTTACAATTGTTTAACGGCTGTGCGTGTCACCCAAAGTCTTGGGTCTGACCTCCAGCAAATACATAAATGCCGTCAACTGAGTGATTTGTTTGACGTGTTTAAGTGTTCATTTGTGCACCGTGATTACGCGACAACCGCGTGAGGATTGAGTATTCAGTGTCACGTGGAGAGTACTGGCGAACTGTGATCAGTTAACCGGTATTACTTTGTCAGACGAAGGGAGAAATGCCTCATTCGTGCTGTTTAGACAAAAGATATAGAACATTAACAACAAACTATGTACCGGTTATTGCTACCTGACATCCTAATCAGCTTTGTTGGATTTGATACGAAACAACTCCTGTGCATATGTTAACTGATCAGCTTTTATCAGTTGCACACGGTCAAACTATTTTAAACTGTTAGGCTATAATCCACTAGTCAATAACAGCGGGTTTAATAGGGAGTGTTTTAGTATTATGAAAGTATGCTTCATTTTAAAATGGTTACGTATTTTTCACAAGATACTGTACTAGCAACTAAGACTCTGAGATAATTACACTGGCGAACTTTTAGCGCAGTAATCACACGAATATGATAAGATCAGAACATGTACAAGGGGATATTTGTAGACAAACATTAGATATCGATAAATTGTAGGTGTTAAGCTTCAGAATTTCTTTGTGCGGTCCAAATATTCTCGGCACGGTTGTAACGTTCCCCCTGTACGTAGGGTGCTATTTGTATCACTGTGACAGCTCTCTACATAGTCAGTAACTGGTGAAGGAAAAGGAAGCCTTGTAAATAAAGCACATACCCGGATCAGCCCCTATGTCTTTCCCTGAGAACTTTTTTTTGTCACTTACTCGAATGGAGTTTGCCAACTTATAAGATCCTAGCAACATGAACATGATGCTTTTAGGTCGCAGTTTCGTCACATAACACGATAAGATGCGGGCTCACACGACTGGTAGACAGCGACTATGTATTGTCGAGCTGTCGAATCGGTGTGGTTTCGAGGGAATTTGCATTGGTCTGTGAGTTTGCAGGTGACATTTCTTTCTCGTCGAAATCAGGTGGATTCAAAAGCTATACGTCGAAGAAGGATGACTCATGAGAATGTGGTTGGTAAGCAGAACACAACGAAAGGACAGTTGAGAGAAGAACTCTCTACGGAGGTTAAGTATTGTGGACAAACATATTACAACCTCTCAAATATGTCTAGCGAAGTGACTGCAGTGAGAAAATTAGGGCCGGCCGCTGTGGCCGAGCGGTTCTAGACGCTTCAGTCTGGAACCACGCTGCTGCTACGGTCGCCGGTTCGAATCCTGCCTCGGGCATGGGTGTGTGTGATGTCCTTCGGTTAGTTAGGTTTAAGTAGTTCTAAGTTCTAGGGGACTGATGACCTCAGATGTTAAGACCCGTAGTGCTTTGTCATTTGAACCATTTGAGAAAATTGAGGGCTAATACGAAGGTTTTTACCGATAGACAATCGGTAGCAGACGTTCTGAGTTTTAATTTCTCGATAAATAAGAGACAACATTCTTCTGTGAATTTCATGTGCCTGTAAATGGGTGGACTTAAATGTTAATAGGTTACCTAAATTTACGTCTATATGCATATTTCACAAGCCATCGTACAGTGCCGGCAGGGGGCTACCCTGTACCGCTACTAGTCATTTCCTGTCCTATCCTATTCGATTCGCAAATAGAGCGAAGGAAGAAAGAGTGTGTATAAGCGTCCATATGAGCGCTGATTTCTCATATTTTATCGCCGTCGTCATTACGCGCAATGTATGTCGGCGGCAATAGAATCCTCATGAAATCAGCTTTAAATATCGGTTCTCTACATTTTATCAATAGTTCTTCTCGGAAAGAACATCGCCTTCGCTCCAGGGATTCCCATTTGACTTCCCGAGGCATCCACCCATAATTTGGCGGGAGCCAATAGGAAGGCTTCTAGAGGGTTGTATTCTGAGGGAAACCAGGTCTGCAGGTTCATACACGTTTGGGATGGGTGGTCGGCAGATACGTTTTTTGCTATTGTTCACTGGGTCAGACTATCCGGCATATTTCTAGAACACATCGGAGCATTTCGGTTTCCAGGCACGAAAAGCGAAGAATCTTGTGCAACATGATGGTATTTATCCCAGCGACATTTAAGTGCTCAGGCCTTCTGAGAAGTAGAGGACAGCAGGGTCTGGAGTCATTAACGGATGTCCAGCACGGCGAGCATTGCCTTGTCGGCCACGAGCAGTGCAGCGCTGACGTGCGGGTGGATGTTCGTGAGCCGGAAGTTAGCAGGATTACTTTGCTAGCAGTATACCAGAATTCTAAGTGACTCACTTTCACCAGCATGACAAGGCAACCGACAGAGATAATGTCATTACTACTGGATATCTTTAGCTAACCTACGTTGGTTACCATCCATTTTAGTGCTGGAGTAAGTGGCTACCTATTCTGTGCGAAGTCCCCAGAAACGTTACAGAAGCGTCTGTATAGTTATCTGGCGAATGTAATCGGAGTGTAGGAAAAACATAACTCACCTTGCAAAAGGGACTCTCATGTTCATTTCAATTAATTAGTCAATGAATTCGATGTGAATGACGTGCCACCAGGTGGGTGGATGCAAGAGCGATGAGAGATGATCGTATGGCATTCTTGGCCGGGAGGCCCCATGCGGGGGAGTTCGGCCGTCGTATTGCAAGTCCTCTTTAGTTGACGCCACATCGGCGACTTGCGAGTCGATGATGATGATGATGATGATGATGGACACACAACACCCAGTGCCCTGCCGGGAATCGAACCCGGCCCCCCCTGAGTGGTAGGCGGTAACGCTACGCTACGCAAGCGGGCAGCAATGGTGATACTGCATGGATATGCTTCGCAAGTTGCAGTGGTAATCAAGTGTGGTTTCACTGCAGTGAGCTTTTAACGACATTTCCAGCTCCCACCTACACAGTGAGAGATGGCCGTTATAATAAAATCAGCTGTATAACCCAGTTTATGAAGTGATACGTAGTATTACTCTGATACGGGTACTTATAACTACTCTATGCTGCTATTTCACTACCAAAAGAGACTTTGTAGGTGAAGAGATATTTGACAATGTTAAGAGTTCGAAATTGAAGAGGTATCCTGTGACAGAAGTAGACCATTCTTTTAGCACTCTGTCAAGACCCAAAAATAAGTTAAATATTCTAGTCCTGCAATGCAGGATGTAACAGATGTGAAGCTTATAAGAACAAATGTTGTAACCGGATGAGAGAATACCTAGATGAAATACAGCCTATGGCTTACTGTTGTACAGGATTTTCGCACTGACACTTTAGCGATGCGAAAATGCGTGTATGCTCAGATTTCTTCTGTCTTCGAACGTTGTTGTTGTTGTTGTTGTTGTTGTTGTCGTCGTCGTCTTCAGTCCTGAGACTGGTTTGATGCAGCTCTCCATGCTACTATATCCTGTGCAAATTTCTTCATCTCCCAATACCTACTGCAGCCTACATACTTCTGAATCTGCTTAGTGTATTCATCTCTTGCTCTTCCTCTACGATTTTTACCCTCCACGCTGCCCTACAGTACTAAGTTGGTGATACCTTGATGCCTCAGAACATGTCCCACCAACCGATCCCTTCTTCCAGTCAAGTTGTGCCACAAACTCCTCTTCTCCCCAATTCTATTCAATACCTCCTCATTAGTTGTGTGATCTACCCATCTAATCTTCAGCATTCTTCTGTAGCACCACATTTCGAAAGCTTCTATTCTCTTCTTGTCCAAACTATTTATCGTCCATTTTTCACTTCCGTACATGGCTACACTCCATACACATACTTTCAGAAACGACTCCCTGACACTTAAATCTAGATGTTAACAAATTTATCCTCTTCAGAAATGTTTTCCTACCCATCGCCAGTCTACATTTTATGTCATCTCTACTTCGACCATCATCAGTTATTTTGCTCCCCAAATAGCAAAACTCCTTTACTACTTTTTAAGTGTCTCATTTCCAAATCTAATTCCCTCAGCATCACCCGACGTAATTCGACTACATTCCATTATCCTCGTTTTGCTTTTGTTGATGTTCATGTTATACCCTCCTTTCAAGACACTGTCATTTCGTTCAACTGCTCTTCCAAGTCCTTCGCTTTCTCTGACAGAATTACAATGTCATCGGCGAACCTCAAAGATCTTATTTCTTCTCCATGGATTTTAATGCCTACTCCGAACTTTTCTTTTGTTTCCTTTACTGCTTGCTCAATATACAGATTGAATAACATCGGGGAGAGGCTACAACCCTGTCTCAATCCCTTCCCAACTACTGCTTCCCTTTAATGTCCCTCGGCTCTTATGACTGCCATCTGGTTTCTGTACGAATTGTAAATAGCCTTTCGCTCCCTATATTTTACCCCTGCCACCTTCAGAATTTGAAAGAGAGTATTCCAGTCAACATTGTCAAAAGCTTTCTCTAAGTCTACAAATGCTAGAAACGTAGGTTTGCCTTTCCTTAATCTTTGTTCTAAGATAAGTCGTAGTATCAGTATTGCCTCACGTGTTCCAACATTTCTAAAGAATCCAAACTGATCTTCCCCGAGGTCGGCTTCTACCAGTTTTTCCATTCGTCTGTATGGAATTCGCGTTAGTATTTTGCAGCTGTGACGTATTAAACTGATAGTTCCTTAATTTTCACGTCTGTCAACACCTGCTATCTTTGGGATTGGAATTATTATATTCTTCTTAACGTCTGTGGGTATTTCGCCTGTCTCATACATCTTGCTCACCAGTTGATAGAGTTTTGTCAGGGCTGGCTCTCCCAAGGCTGTCAGTAGTTTTAATGGAATGTTTTCTACTCCCAGGGCCTTTTTTCGACTTAGGTCTTCATCTACATCCTCTTCCATTTCCATAATATTGTCCTCAAGAACATCGCCCCTGCATAGGCCCTCTATATACTTCTTCCACCTTTCTGCCTTCCCTTCTTTGCTTAGAACTGGGTTGCCATCTGAGCTCTTGATATTCATACAAGTGGTTCCTTCTCTCCAAAGGTCTCTTTAATATTCGTGTAGGCAGTATCTGTCTTACCCCTCGTGATATAAGCCTCTACATCCTTACATTTGTCCTCTAGCCATCCCTGCTTAGCCATTTTGCACTTCCTGTCGATCTCATTTTTGAGACGTTTGAATTCCTTTTTGCCTGCTTCATTTAATGCATTTTTGTATTTTCTCCTCTTAGAAAGTAACGGAGTGAAGAGGAAGGAATCTAAATTTAGCGTTAGAAATGTGAGGTATATGGACATAATCTCTGTTTTGGCTAGGGAAAAGCGGATTTTTTAAACGTGGTGTCTGTGTCGCGGGGTGGAGTAGCAGTTGGAACTTTTTAAGTCCCAGCCGAACCTGCTTATCTCGCAGTGTCCACTGCCAGCGGCCGGTGTGGTGACGTGGCGTCGAAGGACGTGAAGACGCGGCTTAGCCTTTAGCGACCATCAAATTTCAAAGGGATGCCGATACTCGCGGCATTGTTCTGGGCTGCGAGATCAACATTCGGTATCACGCATTTCTCGGGGGCATTTAGTCACAAAAAATTTAGCTTGTGTCCGCTATCACGGGGCCCTCTCGGCGGCTTTATTGTGTACTATTACTCAGTACACATCGGGCTGCCTTCGAGATCTTGTGTGTTGCGTGGGTTATGGGAAGCGCATGGAGGAGGGTGTTTGTGTTCTCAGATGACAGTGCACACGAGACCTCGGATATATTTATCACTATGGCGAACGTTCTTTGTCTTTTTTTTTTTTTTTCAAAATTTAGTTACTTGATTTGTAAAAGGCATGTGTGATTCACGTGGGTGTGGTGCATTATCATCTTTTGTTTACAGGTGCTGGTTTTCTTGCATGCGCGCGAGCGCGCGCTTTTGTGTGTGTGTGTGTGTGTGTGTGTGTGTGTGTGTGTGTGTGTGTGTGTGTAGTACCAGGGCTGTCGGGTAATTGTCAGATCAGTTTCTAATAAAATGTGATCTTTTTAAATTGATCATCTGCAGGCTTTTCCTGGCAAGTGGATGAGAGAGGACTGCTGCGTTCATACCAGTTTCAAACCTCTCCCGGCCGTGGTGGCACATGGAGCCTATGGGAGATGGGTGGGCGAGCAGCAATGGGCCTCTCCTGGTCGGTATGGCCGCGGTTTCCAGAACTCCTGCAGTTGATGGACGACCAGCTTGAAGATGCCATGTAGTTGATGTTAATGGAGGTGTGTGTTTTAAGTTCTCTCTTTTCCCTCCAACATAGTCAATATGATTATTTAGACCCAAATATGCAAATGAGCTGTAGCGATGAAGTCAGTTGAGTCTATTAATCAAAAGTGTGACAGTATTTCCACAAGGCGGTGGCGAACTGTGGCGTTGTGATTGGAGGCAATAAAAGATATTCACCTAACTGCATCAGTATCCACCAATAGGTAAGAGTGGAGGTACCACAATTGAGCAATTTCCCAACATTTTTTTTTTTATTTCAGCAGTGGTGCAGTGTTGATGGGATGGGATGGGATGGGATGGGATCGGATCGAATCGGAGGGATGTGATTTAGGCTAGGAGATTTACCATAGCGGCAAAAGTGGCTCAGAACTGATCTGGAGAGGGTGTAACAAAAAAGTTTCCCATGATCGGCAGTCCTTTTCTTTCGAGGGGTGAAGGAGAACAAGGGGAGGGGGAGGGGTGGGGGATTTCTCAGGAGGAGGAATTATCCCCAGGGAGTTATAAATCAGTAGCCTAACAATGGGTTTGGGGAAGGGGAGAGGGGTAATTTGCTCCTGAATGTTTGCAACTTGCGCGAAAAAAGTGCACCAGCTCACTGCTTGCCTTAATGCTTACATGCGTACGTGTGCTTCTTAGATTTTCCTACACTGCTATGAACATCTGAATGCGTCCTGAGCTCTGCGCCTCTCACTGCTGTGGATGAGATACTTCCATATCCTATTGAACAATAAAGGTTCCAGCATTTATCGTACAACATATGTACCTCATTGTGTACTTTCATTTGCAGACAAATCCTCGATTCGACATCTTCAATCGTTTATAAGGTATAACGATTGTTATGACCACATGACTCACGGTGTGCAACGACGTGAAGGTGCACGTCGCACGCGACCGTCCTCCACATATAAAACCCCGTAACTCGAGAACGAAATGAGGTACTCCTTCACTCTCAGTTGTAAATAAATTTCTATGTCTTATTTACATTTCATTCACTGCAATCTATTTTCTAAAATAAATCACACGCAAAGTTTATGCAGTGCGTTTTTACCTCTGCAAAATCATCATAATTTCGCGCCATGCCTTACTTAATTTCATGCATCATGGTAAGTATGGTATATAATGAAAGTAAATTCAGTCCTTTATCAATAAAAGATGACACACTATGGGGCAGGCAGGGAGGCGAGAGGCAGCACAGTAGACGCTATAGCTGCTGATAAAATATCGATATATAGCTATTTCTTCCAAACAATGATATGTTGTTGTTGTGGTCTTCAGTCCTGAGACTGGTTTGATGCAGCTCTCCATGCTACTCTATCCTGTGCAAGCTTCTTCATCTTCCAGTACCTACTGCAGCCTACATCCATCTGAATCTGCTTAATGTATTCATCTCTTGGTCTCCCTCTACGATTTTTACCCTCCACGCTGCCCTCCAGTACTAAATTGGTGACCCCCTTGATGCTTCAGAACATGTCCTACCAACCGGTCCCTTCTTCTAGTCAAGTAGTTCCACAAACTCCTCTTCTCCCCAATTCTGTTCAATACCTCCTCATTAGTTATGTGATCTACCCATCTAATCTTCAGCATTCTTCTGTAGCACCACATTTCGAAAGCTTCTATTCTCCTGTTGTCCAAACTATTTACCGTCCATGTTTCACTTCCATACATGGCTACACTCCATACAAATACTTTGAGAAACCACTTCCTGACACTTAAATCAATACTCGAAGTTAACAAATTTTCTTCAGAAACGCTTTCCTTGCCATTGACAGTCTACATTTTATATCCTCTCTACTTCGACCATCGTCAGTTATTTTGCTCCCTAAATAGCAAAACCCATCTACTACTTTAAGTGTCTCATTTCCTAATCTAGTTCTCTCAGCATCACCCGACTTAATTCGACTACATTCCATTTTCCTCGTTTTGCTTTTGTTGATGTTCATCTTATACCCTCCTTTCAAGACACTGTCAAATTCAGTTCAACTGCTCTTCCAAGTCCTTTGCTGTCTCTGACAGAATTACAATGTCATCGGCGAACCTCAAAGTTTTTATTTCTTCTCCATGGATTTTAATGCCTACTCCGAACTTTTCTTTTGTTCCCTTTACTGCTTGCTCAATATACAGATTGAATAGCATCGGCGATATATGTTTCCACTACATATGGGCATCGAAATGGCGATATCGAGTGCCGATACTTTTCTTTCATATTATTTTCGGGATTTTCGGTAAATAATTGAAATTTTTCGTTCGGAATTGTAGTATAGCATAATTCTACTTTCACTGTGCGAAGGAGTCTTTCTACTTTTTGAGCTTCCATCACGTCTAGTCTTCCTCTTTGACTGTGCGAAGCAAGTATAGGTGGCGTGAAGTAGTAGTAAGATTGCACTGGTGATGGTGATGGTGAGGGGGAGAGTGGGGACGGTGACGGTGTGAATGGAATAACCGGTTTTCCGATGTGGAGAAAGAGGACACCAGTTGCGTTAAATGTCAATTTTTAACGCAACTAGTGTATTTCCTGACACCGGCATTCTTCGAAAACAGTTGCTGAATAAGATGACCATAATCTAAATGACAAGATTAATTTTTGCGGTGGGTGGAGACGTGTGGGGGAATATGCTGACGTAATCGGCACTACAAACAGTAACTGCACGAAATTTTTACCCTACTACTGTTAGGTCGTTGGCATTAGGAGAAAAAAAGACCAGGGACTTCGGCATGAAGTGTCCCAGTCAAATCCGATATGTGACGAAACCGAACGACAGACCCACCGGACATCTTTTACTGTGGCACTTACGTGCAGTTACCAATGATAGCAAAGTGGTTATCTCCAAGCGTGAACGTGCATAGTTTTCCTTTCAATTCTTGCCCTAAGGGGGACAGGCAGGCTACTAGTTTGTTGATGTACAGAATATCTAATAATAAATCAGTACTTACATATACAGCTCTAAAACCGGCAGTACATTTACAATGTGCTGCAGATATTTTTACGGGCATGTACGGTGATACGTTTATCCTTCGCATTCGTATATCGATATTTTCTCGATGCATCGAGGACCGACAATGATATTTTTCAACTATCGATATATCACATTCCCGATTTTTTAAATAATATCAACAGTCCCAGTAGACATTGCCCCCGGCACTGCTGTGTGCGGACGCAGCGTGTGGTATGGCAGCAAAGCTTGCGCGCAACAGCACCGAGGCTCAGCTTCCACCAAAATAACAACGGCAAATACTGACCGGCCACACAACATTAAAGCCGGCCGAAGTGGCCGTGCGGTTAAAGGCGCTGCAGTCTGGAACCGCAAGACCGCTACGGTCGCAGGTTCGAATCCTGCCTCGGGCATGGATGTGTGTGATGTCCTTAGGTTCGTTAGGTTTAAGTAGTTCTAAGTTCTAGGTGACTGATGACCTCAGATGTTAAGTCCCTTAGTGCTCAGAGCCATTTGAACCTGGCTCCCAAGCTCGCTGTTCTCTAACAGATTGCATGCATTCGCCAGCGAACTACAGGAGAGTGCTAAAGGCGTCTTTTGTCAGCAGATTTAATCAAACAGAACGGCCTCTGTTCTGAAAGGCAGGCAGCGTGGGTTACACAGGTACAGCTGAAGTTACTCTGGGATGAAACTTGTAAAGACTTGACTGAGTCCTTTCAACTATTTTTTTAAACCAGTCCCCTAAAATATTCGACTGGCTGCCACCTTCACAGTACGACACTAACCTTACAACATGAGACTGAACGCGTTTCTTCCTGCGTTACACTACAGTTACGGCATTCCACTTCTTCTGGGTGCCAACATCTCTCCTCCATAGTTTTGTGGAGTTTTCGTATAGAACATTAAGGTTAACATTTCAGCAAATGAATGCTTGTTAACTGTAGTTATTCGATTAGTTTTAAACTTAGTGATTTTCTTTTCTGTTGCTAGATACAAAATGAAGAGACTGTCACATTTAGATGCAAGTAAACACACAATTTAAACTGATCCATAGGGGCACTGAGGATATATACAAATTTTTCATATATCCTTTAACATAGGAAATATTCTCAAATCTATGTTTTTGTCTGGGTACTTCATCGTACGACCACCATCCGTCCGTATTTATAGTAAATACTGATTCACTGTACCTCCCAGTCACATACAGATTTTCCACATACTGTATTTAATTAGTAAGTCTTGACTGCACACCTGCAATGTATAGCTCCTAATAGGGCACGATTTACGTCTGTTTGATACTTTGGCTTTTTCCTGACGGTATGTGGAATAACATTCAATGGATCCAGTGGTAAGCCGGCCGGAGTGGCCGAGCGGTTCTAGGCGCTACAGTCTGGAACCGCGCGAACGCTGCGGTCGCAGGTTCGAATCCTGCCTCGGGCATGGGTGTGTGTGATGTCCTTAGGTTGGTTAGGTTTAAGTAGTTCTAAGTTCTAGGGGACTGATGACCTTAGAAGTCCCATAGTGCTTAGAGCCATTTGATCCAGTGGTAATTTAGCAGTATCTGTATTTTATTGTGTGGAGCACAACGTCCTGGATTGAGAACAACGGTTCTCTAGCTTTAATGTGTCACTTAAGTATAAGACTAATGTATTTCTGACATAATAAGTCACCCTCGTTCTGTCAGCAGCCTCGTCAAATAGCGAAGATAAGTGGACAGACGTTCAGGGCACTCGTCTGCCCTTGGAGTGGGAAATTTTCCCTAAAAGATGAATCAGCAATGATAAACGGTATGAGGATGCAGAAGGCTATGGAAACCACTGCATTAAAGACACGTAACGTGTATCCACAGGACATGCGGCCTGTATTTGAAGAAGTGTCATGATGGTCTCTCCATTGGCAAAAGATTCCGGAATAGTCCCCCATTCGGATCTCCGGGAGTGGACTGCCAAGGGGGAGGTTACCATGAGAAAAAGATTGAATAATCAACGAAAGGATAACGTCCTACGAGTCGGGGAGTGGAATGTCAGAAGCTTGAACGTGGTAGGGAAAGTAGAAAATCTGAAAAGGGAAATGCAAAGGCTCAATCTAGATATAGTAGGGGTCGGTGAAGTGGAAGGAAGACAAGGATTTCTGGTCAGATGAGTATCGCGTAATATCAACAGCAGCAGAAAATGGTATAACAGGTATAGGATTCGTTATGAATGGGAAGGTAGGGCAGAGGGTGCGTTACTGTGAACAGTTCAGTGACCGGGTTGTTCTAATCAGAATCGACAGCAGATCAACACCGACAACGATAGTTCAGGTGTACATGCCGACGTCGCAAGCTGAAGATGAACAGATAGAGAAAGTGTATGAGGATATTGAAAGGGTAATGCAGTATGTAAAGGGGGACGAAAATCTAATAGTCATGGGCGACTGGAATGCAGTTGTAGGGGAAGGAGTAGAAGAAAAGGTTACAGGAGAATATGGGCTTGGGACAAGGAATGAAAGAGGAGAAAGACTAATTGAGTTCTGTAACAAGTTTCAGCTAGTAATAGCGAATACCCTGTTCAAGAATCACAAGAGGAAGAGGTATACTTGGAAAAGGCCGGGAGATACGGGAAGATTTCAATTAGATTACATCATGGTCAGACAGAGATTCCGAAATTAGATACTGGATTGTAAGGCGTACCCAG
Organism: Schistocerca nitens; assembly: GCF_023898315.1. NCBI lineage: Eukaryota > Metazoa > Arthropoda > Insecta > Orthoptera > Acrididae > Schistocerca > Schistocerca nitens. The sequence goes on along the minus strand of NC_064618.1, from coordinate 347,487,684 downwards.
GAGCAGATATAGACTCAGATCACAATATAGTAGTGATGAAGAGTAGGCTGCAGTTCAAGACATTAGTCAGGAAGAATCAATACGCAAAGAAGTGGGATACGGAAGTATTAAGGAATGACGTGATACGTTTGAAGTTCTCTAACGCTGTAGGTACAGCAATAAAGAATAGCGCAGTAGGCAGTACAGTTGAAGAGGAATGAACATCTCTAAAAAGTGCCATCACAGAAGTTGGGAAGGAAAACATAGGTACAAAGAAGGTAGCTGCGAAGAAACCATGGGTAATAGAAGAAATACTTCAGTTGATTGATGAAAGGAGGAAGTACAAACATGTTCCGGGAAAATCAGGAATACAGAAATACAAGTCGCTGAGGAATGAAATAAATAGGAAGTGCAGGGAAGCTAAGACGAAATGGCTGCAGGAAAAATGTGAAGACATCGAAAAAGATATGATTGTCGGAAGGACAGACTCAGCATACAGGAAAGTCAAAACAACCTTTGGTGACATTAAAAGCAACGGTGGTAACATTAAGTGTGCAACGGGAATTCCACTGTTAAATGCAGAGGAGAGAGCAGATAGGTGGAAAGAATACATTGAAAGCCTCTATGAGGATGAAGATTTGTCTGATGTGATAGAAGAAGAAACAGGAGTCGATTTAGAAGAGATAGGGGATCCAGTATTAGAATCGGAATTTAAAAGAGCTTTGGAGGACTTACGGTCAAATAAGGCCGAAGGAATAGATAACATTCCATCAGAATTTCTAAAATCATCGGGGAAAGTGGCAACAAAATGACTATTCATGTTGGTGTGTAGAATATATGAGTCTGGCGATATACCATCTGACTTTCGGTAAAGCATCATCCACACAATTCTGAAGACGGCAAGAGCTGACAAGTGCGAGAATTATCGCGCAATCAGCATAACAGCTTATGCATCGAAGCTGCTTACAAGAATAATATACAGAAGAATGGAAAAGAAAATTGAGAATGCGCTAGGTGACGATCAGTTTGGCTATAGGAAAAGTAAAGGGACGAGAGAGGCAATTCTGACGTTACGGCTAATAATGGAAGCAAGGCTAAAGAAAAATCAAGACACTTTCATAGGATTTGTCAACCTGGAAAAAGCGTTCGACAATATAAAATGGTGCAAGCTGTTCGAGATTCTGAAAAAAGTAGGGGTAAGCTATAGGGAGAGACGGGACAACAACCAAGAGGAATAATAAGAGTGGACTATCAAGAACGAAGTGCTCGTATTAAGAAGGGTGTAAGACAAGGCTGTAGCCTTTCGCCCCTACTCTTCAATCTGTACATCGAGGAAGCAATGATGGAAATAAAAGAAAGGTTCAGGAGTGGAATTAAAATACAAGGTGAAAGGATATCAATGATACGATTCGTTGATGAAATTGCTATCCTGAGTGAAAGTGAATAAGAATTAAATGATCTGCTGAACGGAATGAACAGTCTAATAAGTACACAGTATGGTTTGATAGTAAATCGTAGAAAGACGAAGGTAATGAGAAGTAGCAGAAATGAGAACAGCGAGAAACTTAACATCAGGATTGATGGTCACGAAGTCAATGAAGTTAAGGAATTCTGCTACCTAGGCAGTAAAGTAACCAATGACGGTCGGAACAAGGAGGACATCAAAGGCAGACTCGCTATGGCAAAAAAGGCATTTCTGGCCAAGAGAAGTCTACTAATATCAAATACCGGCCTTAATTTGAGGAAGAAATTTCTGATTATGTACGTCTGGAGTACAGCATTGTATGGTAGTGAAACATGGACTGTGGGAAAACCGGAACAGAAGAGAATCGAAGCATTTGAGATGTGGTGCTATAGACGAATGTTGAAAATTAGGTGGACTGATAAGGTAAGGAATGAGGAGGTTCTACGCAGAATCGGAGAGGAAAGGAATATGTGGAAAACACTGATAAGGAGAAGGGACAGGCTGATAGGACATCTGCTAAGACATGAGGGAATGACTTCCATAGTACTAGAGGGAGCTGTAGAGGGAAAAAACTGTAGAGGAAGACCGAGATTGGAATATGTCAAGCAAATAATTGAGGACGTAGGTTGCAAGTACAACTCTGAGATGAAGAGGTTAGCACAGGAAAGGAATTCGTGGCGGGCAGCATCAAACCAGTCAGTAGACTGATGACAAAAAAAAAAAAAAAAAAAAAAATCTACGAGACGGCAAGATTCCAGAGACTGGTTTGCAAGGCATACCCAGGAGCAGGTGTAAACTCAGACCACAATTTGGTAACGATGAAGAGTAGACTGGTTCAAAAGAATCGTCCAGTGAGTTAGTGTGGAAAGAAGTGGGATGCTGAAATACTGAGGAAAACTGAGACATGTGTCAAGTTTGTCAAATACGTAGGTACTGCAATAAGGAATACGACTATGGGCAGTCCTTTGAAGATCACTGGACATATCTAAAAGCCCAGTCACAGCCGTTGGAAGAAAGGTAGCTGTGAAGGAACCTTGGGTAACAGAAGAAATAATTCAACTGATCGATGACGGAAGAAAGGACAAAAATGTGTCAGAAGTATACAAATACAGATGTAAGTCACTTATGAATGGCTGCAGAGATATATGTAATGAAATTGAAAAAGGTATAGTTGCCAGAAGGATTGATTCAGCATATAGAGAAGTCGCCCAAGTCTTCCCAGTATACTTATTCCTTAATGAAATTTGTTATTGAAAATATATCTTCTTTTCAAACCAACAGCTCAATTCATGGAATCAATACTACAAATAAGAATAACTTTCACGAGAATTTAAAGTCACTTACTTGGGTTCATAAAGTTGTGCACTGTTCAGCAATATACATTTTCAATAACATAAAAACTTTACCTAATAATAAAGTTCAGTTTCAGAAGAGTCTAAAGGATTATTGGAGACCAGCACCTTCTACTCTATGAAGAATTTCTTAGCAGAACCACATGATGTGTGTATATTATTAATAATAGCACATAATGTGAATATTGCATACAGTCTGCTCCTGTACACATTTTTTGCAATAATGCAATCATTGTAAATATATGCTGTAAAAGTTTATTTTATTTATTTATTTTTGTGATACATGGCTACAATAGTCTAAGAATTATCATATGCACAAAAGTGTATTGAACATTTGATTTTGGATCCCAAATTTTATGGTTCAAATGGCTCTGAGCACTATGGCCCAAATTTTATATCCACTGGAATGCAATTATGCTTAAGTTTTTTTGACTGATTCCACTTCAACAAGGCCAATGTCATTTGGATCTGTGGAAGGTACATCAGCAGATCTGTTTTTATTTTATTAATATTTATTGTGTTTTCTTGATTTCTGACAATTCCCAGACGATCTCCTCACTATGCGTCAATTAGAACGAAAAGTACATCTAATCTAATCTAAGCCGGCCAGAGTGGCCGAGCGGTTCGAGGCGCTACAGTCTGGAACCGCGCGACCGCTACGGTCACAGGTTCGAATCCTGCCTTGGGCATGGATGTGTGTGATGCCTTTAGGTTAGTTAGGTTTAAGTACTTCTAAGTTCTAGGGGACTAATGACCACTGCAGTTAAGTCCCATAGTGCTCAGAGCCATTTGAACCATTTCAGCCAATCTAATCTAGTAAAAAAATCTTCAGTCAAATTAAAACATGGGTGGCAACATTAAAAGTGCAACAGGAATTCGCTGCTGAATGCAGAGGAGAGTGTGGATGTGTGGAAAGAGTGCATTGATGGCCTTTATGAGGTAGAGGAATTGTCTGATGACATGATAAAAAAAGAAATTGAAGTCAGTATGAATAAGATGGGACACCCACTGTTAGGCACACTTTAGTAGTGCTTCTGACAAAAGGCGGCTGGCCCCACTGTCTTCCTTTGTCTTTTATACTCCTAATTACAATAGCTAGGAACTATTTCATCTTATTGTTATTCTTCTCAAAACTTTTGATGATAGAATTCGTTATCTGACCAGGGACTACATGAATCTACAAACTAATGTAAATTAATTTCCCCTGTGAAACTTCTTTATTCAGATTATACAATTCACTGTTCTGGACATTTTGTATTAATTAGTTTTGCTGGAAATGATGTATTATGAAAGTTATTGTATTTCAAATTTTTTGATCTAGTAGGCATCCATAATATTCTAGTGAGCTAATAAATAGATTGTGAAAAGTAGATAATCTCTAAACTCGAGACCAATTTTTGCTCACTTCAAAGCCAAGTTTATTTTAGCTCAAATGTAATTAATACAGGAGATATAATGAACTAAAGATTTCAAGCAGCCCACACTTTCAGCTCATATTATGACTAAATCACTATAAATTTCTGTAATATTTTAACGTTCTATTGATGGCATAATTTTCTGAACCCAATTACATCAATAACAAATATGTAATTGAAATCAATAAGAATTGCGTAATTTTTAATATCCATACGTTAATACTCAGTTTGGATGCCACATTTTAATAGCTACTGATAATATCGGTAACGTATTAATCTACTTAGAAAGGAATTCCGTGACCTAAGGAAATTTTAAACAATAATCAAATAACCAAAATCATGTAATATTCTATCACGCGTCTATATAAAGACAAAGCATGCACAATTACGAGATTATGATTATAGTTTTTCTTGGAGTTAAGACTTGATCAGTATGTAAGTTGCCCCAGGATTTCAGTATTCTCTATGCAGTGTGCTCTGGTGTTGCTCAAGATTATTATTAGAATCAGACATAGACTTAACAAGTAACAATGGTAAACATGTCACTGTACCTTAACGAACTAACAAATTATTCAAGGCACTGTTACTTGAGTGTACACTTACGTGGAGAACAAGAAGATGACTGAGTGAAATGTGTAGTGGCAGGTATAGTAACTTTTCGGGACAAAGTGCCTGCTTTGATCGATTACTGGACTGGAGGTAGAACAACAGAAGAAGACCGTGGGAGTTGTGAATAACTCGATTGGTCTATAGAAGAAGGAATGATTGGTACTGGAGCGGCTGAGAGGGAGCTATCTTGAAAATCGAACAGTCCAGTGTTTGGTGTGCTGTAGAAGGCAGCATAGCAGAAGATACCAGATAGTACCGAATGGATCCTGAGGAGGCATCACTAAACCCGTCAGACACATATATTTAAAAACTCTTTGAGTAACTTGTTCAATTCAGTGTTCCAATTTAGTTCTACAAGAATTTATCATAGGGAAAAAAGTGTTAGCAGTAAGAAAATTGTTGTTGTTGATAAAGGAAATCAGGAATAGTGTGGTAGTTGTTTATAATTTCCTAATTAAAACAGAAATTTTAAATGATGCTGAGGTAGATAATGAAAGAGGTTATGATGATAGTCAAACAGTCAAATTTTGGAAGAAATGAAAAGGGCTAATGGAACATATTTAAGTAATGTGGAAAGTATCTACAGACTGATAAACCCTGTAATGTCAAGCAAGAACCTGTCAGTGACCACTTATTATTTAGTAAAGTTAAAAGAGAACAAAATAATGGTATGGATAATAGCATGGCAAAAGTAATAGCTACGCTTAAATTCAAATATGATTGAACTAAAAGGAGAAAGCCGGCCGCGGTGGCTTTGCGGTTCTAGGCGCTACAGTCCGGAGCCGCGCTGCTGCTACGGTAGCAGGTTCGAATCCTGCCTCGGGCATGGGTGTGTGTGAGATGTCCTTAGGTTAGTTAGGTTTAAGTAGTTCTAAGTTCTAGGGGACTGATGACCACAGCAGTTGAGTCCCATAGTGCTCAGAGCCATTTGAACCATTTTTGAAAAGGAGAAATGAATTCTAATATTGGTGAAATAAAAGGGAATACTGGCAATATATACAAAAAACTGGAGGTTCTAAATGAAAATTTAACAAAATTTGACCAAAGCTTTGCTGAAGTATAAAGTAACTTAGAGAGCCAGTTGAGTGATGCTCATATAGAAATAGATTCTAAATAGAAGGATGGAGCCAATCACTGTAAAGGTAGTAAGGAAAAGTCATAAAAATATGTAAGCATTGGTTTGAAGCAATAAATGCTAATTGTCAGAAAGTTCCTGGTGCAAGTCTTCGAGTTGACGCCACTTCGGCGACTTGCGTGTCGATGGGGATGAAAAGATGATGATAAGGACAACACAACAACAAGTCCCTGAGAGGAGAAAATCTCTGACCCAGCTAGGAATCAAACCCGGGCTGGTAGGTATGACATTCCGTTGCGCTGACCACTCAGCTACCAGGGGCGGACAAAAGGAGCAGTGAATGTTTCAATTCTAAATCTGGTAAGTAAAGTAGAAAATAAATGTATTTCTTTAATTAAGAACACAATGTTGGGAGTTAGCGAAATCATGAAAGTAAAATTTACTGAAATTAAAAACAGGGTATGGAAGTGTTGGTGGAAGAGATCACTATGTATCAGGTGTCTCATCATTCATTAGTTGTTTTAAATTTTGAAGCTTGTGACAATGTACACCCAATGGACTTTTACAGCAAATTTGATAATTTATATAAAGGTTGTCGCGAAAGAGACGAAATGTCTTTTGTGAAGAGGTTTTATGAAAGGGAACGGTTATGGGTGGGCAGCAGAAGTAGCAAGTAAATGTACTTCTAGACCAGAATTCAGAATGGTCTTCATAGAAGAATATTAGTCCAAAGCAGAACAACAACACACCTTGAGTGAGTTTTGTGGTAGAGAAAAATATAAGCGAAAGAGACACATTAAAAGACTTTTATCGATATTAGGTAAACAAACTCAAATATCTTGATCAGGATGTGGGTAGTGAAAGAGCTATCTTCGTGTAAGACAATAAACTGCTTAAAGACTGAAAGAATTACTGATACATATCCCAAGAGGTAATTTAAATGATTTTTTTAAGTTGTGTGGGTAGAATAGAGAGTGTTAAACGTAATTTCTGGGAAAATGAACCCACTTCAGCAAGGAAAAATTGAAATAGAAATAATTACTAAATGAATATGATCAGTAGATTAGCTGATCAAAATAATCACAGGGATAACTGAAGAAGTAATAGTAATAGAAGAGGTAGGGATGCAGATAGCTCAGGTAAGCGGAATGAAAGGATAAATGGTCATACAAATCAGGATCAGAGAAACTAAGATTTGCACCAGTACAGGTTTAAACTTGGACAAAAGGTTCCAAAGATTCATACAGTTTTAAATGTAACACTGGTTATGTTCTAAGAAGTAGGTAGTGGAGTTAAACATTTTTCTAAAGATAATGACAATATATACCCTTGAAATTATAGATATGGTAAGAAATCAGCTTGTATACCAGGAAGGAAATGGAAGAAACCAAGTTGTATGCTAAATCAGTATGAAAATGAACCGGTAGATGAATTGGTACAGACAAATAACAGAAGAAGTAAAAAGCATTAAAGAGGATACCAGTAACTTTAGTTTAGAGTTAAATAGAGCAATTTCCAGTAGTAGTAGTAGTGTAGAAGATTGTTTTGAAAAGTTGTCTGACCAAAAGGGTGAAATTGAAAATATTGTTCCACTGTTACCAATCGAAAACAGGGGCATTCAAGAGGAGATACCAGAATGTTAGTCTGTATAAGGAGCACCAACTTGGATGTGTCTCTTTTTGGTCTAATAATAACGAGGAAAAGGATCACATGGTTAAACAAATGTTGAATAACAGTCGTAGTGACACCAGTAGCAGTTCAGATGATGAGGCGAATGATGAATTGTATAGTAGTGAAGATGAATTTGTATATGAGGAAAAAAGTAATTTAATTAGTAAAGAGAAAGTAATTCTGAAAAATGGCATTATTGATGAAGAGAGGGATGTAGAAGAAGTAAGTGGTGAGTAAGATACTGCTGTGTATCATTTATCACTTGACTTTAATTGAAAACAATTTTCGTAATCTAAGTAACAGGTTTTTTTAGAAGAGAAATAAATGAAGCGTTCTTATGTGAACGAGACATTTCAGAGAATAATTCTGTGGGTATGGATGAGTCACAAGGAGTAGTAGTTAAGTGATTTTTGGACTATGGGAGAGTATTAAATAGTGTATATCAAGCATTTTTTGATTCTATAAAAAACAAAGCGAGGGTAGTTGCCCTGAGCATTTCTGGAATTCGTATTTTGCTGCTACTGGAAAAATGTGAAAAAGGCATTAAAGAAGATGTAATGTTAACCACAGAATTCGCTGAACAAAGGGTGGATTGTAATTTTTCAGTTATTCCTGGTCTTAATACAAGTGTACTTTTTGGAACTCCCTTTTTGTGCAGATGGAATGTCAAAATTGATTTTGCTGCTCCAAGATATTCTTCTAATTACAATGGTAATGCAAAGGAAGTAAATTTTCTTGGGAAACTGGATAATTTGAGTCATATTCCTCTAATGTATCTTGCTACAGATAATGGAAATAATCAAAGGCAGGAGGAAGAAAACTGTTAACTGAGCCGTGGGAAACTAGAACATATTGATATTGTAACTGTAGAGCAGAATAATGATTTAGCTAAAATATTAATGCAAAGTATCGCGAAATATGGGAGAGAGTGTCACAGAAATGGTACAGGATTTGGGTTAGGCTGGACATTACAAGAAATGCATTTTTCGTCTCGACGGAATCTTCTCACGGAATTCCAATCGCCAACTTTCTCCTCCAAATGCGAAAATATTATGTTGACACCGACCTACATAGGGAGGAACGATCACCACGATAAAATAAGGGAAATCAGAGCTCGTACAGAAAGATGTAGATGTTCATTCTTTCTGCACGGTATACGAGATTGGAATAATAGAGAATTGTGGAGGTGGTTCGATCAACCCTCTGCCAGACACTTAAATGTGATTTGCAGAGTATCCATGTAGATGTAGATGTAATAAAGTATTCTCTGGAAAATTTGGATTAGTAAAAAACTTTGAGGGAAAATTAAAATTTAAAGATCATAAACCATTTTTTTAGAAACCTTACGTAACCCACTTTTGCTAAAAATGATGTTCTTCAAAAGTTATTATATTTCAAAGTTATCGATCTAGTAAGCATAATTAAAATTCTAGTGAGCTAATAAATAGATTCAGAAAAGTAGATTATCTCTTATCTCTTAACTCTAGACCAATTTTGGCTTATTTCAAAGACATGTTCATTTTATCTTAAACCTAATTAATTCAGGAGATATTATTAATTAAAAATTTCAACCAGCTCATACTTTCAGCTCATATTGTGACCAAACCACTATAAATTTCTGGAACATGTTAACGTACTAGTGATGCACAAAATTTTCTGAATCCAACGACACCAATAACAAATATACAATTTCAATAACTAAGAATTGCGAAATTTTTAATATCCAAATGTTAATAATCAATTTGGATGCCATATCTAAAAGTCATGAATTCCCATAGTGTGAACATAACTTGGTCCTGTATATTTTAGTAGCTACTGATCATATCGGTAATTTCATTGACAATATCTGACACTAATTATTACATCTATTTAAAAAGGAATAATTTGACGTAGGGAGACTTCAAATAATAATCAATTATCCAAAATCACGTAATATTCTAGTGCATGTCTATATAAGAACGAAACGTTCACAATTCCATGATTACCTTTTTATTTTTCTTGGAATTAAGTCTCTGTTAGTACGTAACTTGCTCCACGATTTCAGTATTCTCTACGCAGTCTGCTCTGGTGTTTTTGTTTGAACTAGCTTCGGGCCTATTCGAGGATATGAGCAGTGATTATTAGAATCTGTGATACATTCGTAAACATGTCACTGGACCTTAAGAAACTGGTATCACGATTCCGTGTGCCTTGTTGATAATTTGTTGATCTGCTATAGGAAAAATTACTTTGTGTGCCAGTTAATTAATGATTCTCATGCTTTTGGCGGAATATCATTTAAAGCAATCCGTTAAATGTGAGTACTATGAGATCTGCATAAATATTTTTGATCTGTAATGAGGTCTGGTCTTTTGTGGCAAGAATCAAAATCCGTAAATACATTTTTGAAGTGATTTCGTGTGAATATTTAATAACTGCAGCACATCTCTTTTTGCTTATTAAGAGATTCAGTCCTATCACGAACATTTTCAGCTAAAGGACTAGTGGCGTAGCTACCGAGAGGTAACATTACTGTATAGGTATCCTTACAAGCTCTGGAAAGCTTGAGATCAAATAAGGGAGAAGGGCTAGAAACCATACTATCGAAATTTCTAAAATCTTTGGTAAAAGTCATACCTAGACGACTATCCGAGTTGGGGTGTGTAGAATGTATGCCGGCCGCTGGTGGCCGAGCGGTTCTGGCGCTACAGTCTGGAACCGCGCGACCGCTACGGTCGCAGGTTCGAATCCTGCCTCGGGCATGGATGTGTGTGTTGTCCTTAGGTTAGTTAGATTTAAGTAGTTCTAAGTTCTAGGGGACTTACGACCTCAGCAGTCGAGTCCCATAGTGCTCAGAGCCATTTGAACCATTTTGTAGAATGTATGAGTCAGGCGACATACCATCATATTTTCGGAAAAAATGTCGTCCACTCAGTACCGAAAACAGAGAAGAGCAGATACATGCGAGAACTATTGCACTGTCAGTCTAGCAGGTGATACATACATGATACTGATGAGAACAACAGAATGGAGAGAAGATAAGAAAACTGCGGATGTGTTAGAGGACTATCAGTGTGGCTTTAGTAAAGGTAAAGACTCAAGTAAAATCAAGACACGTTCATACGACTTGTCGATCTTGAAAAAAGGCATTCGACAATGTAAAATGGTGCAAAATGTTCAAAATTCTAAGAAAAATGTGAATAAGTTGTAGGGAAAGTGTAGTAATATAAAATATCCAATAAAATCGTCTTGGATTTTACAGGCCACGTCATTCCGAATAAAGCACTCGAGCTGTCTAGATGTCTGCCCCATCGTCATCAGAACTGTCGGAGATGGGCCGGTTGTCAGCTTGGGTAGATGCAAAGGCACGCTCTAAAACCTTCCAGAAACGGCCGGAGTGACGTAGGCGCGGAGAGCAAATAGGCCAGTTCCTAGCACCTCCCGTCCCGTATCGGTACCACGTGACCTCAGATTGCTCGACGGGACGGTGCCACATTTGAAACTGTCGCTGCCGCGTCCCTACAATTTCAAACCTACGTCTCTGCTTTTTTCAATGTTCAAAACTGGCCCCCATGCCCTATTAAATGTGTTCCCTTGGACTCTTTTAAAAATGTTGCAAAAAGCAATTTTAATTTCTGCCGCATCTTTTATAACGGAGTCAAATATGATGTCGTTTGAGACGAAACTCTCGTCTTTTGAAATTGTATTTTATGGCCGTTTTCTAGGCAATGTTCAGCCACGGCCGACTTCTCGAGGATCCCTTTGTTTACCGAACAACGCTCAACAGCAGTGCGAATAGTTTGACCTATGTAAATGCTACCACATTCACGAAAGACACCATACACACCAGGAACTCGAAGACCTATGCTGTCTTTAACGGGCCGTAACATATCTATTATTTTGGAGACACGCTGAAAAACTGGACGTCGTAGCCTTTGTCTCTTCAGCGCGCGTTTTATCTTGTTAGCAGTTGCTCCACAGTATGGAAGGAATGCAGCTGCTAGGCCTCTTCCGCCGATTCAGAAGACATCTGAAACTAACTCTTTATTTATTTTTTTTGTTAAATATTAACCTACAGTATTACCCGGACAAAGATAACTCAAACTTTTCTATTCAGTTACTACCCACAACATACAAGCCCAACGCAATCTGACTGCTATACATTGACAATAATTAACACGAATGAATGGTCCTGAATTGCAAGAAATCCAAACAATAATAGAAATCCAAATAATATGAAATTTAAGAAATATAAAACTGCCACCAACTTTGTTTGTTTCTTGGCTAAACATATTTCAGTCACGAGTCCCAATATTGCTAACCCTATTCTTTTTCATAAGTCACTTACCTCATGGAAAATCTTCATAACACGAAGTACAGCAATTATTTACGAACATTAAAGCCCAGACCATAAATTGACCAAAGATATCATTTATCCTAGAAAAGAGTTGTAGCCGCATCGAGCTGTAAATTCCCTGTGACTACAATGTAACTCGTCAATGGAGATGATAAATTCTCTCTTGTACTCTTGCAATAGTAGTACGCATGTTAAGCGCTACTAGATTGTTTTAAAACCGATCGGAAGTTTAAAAGTTTTACGACTGGAAGTATTAGTCAGAAGTCGGACTGAAGTAAAATCATCTTTACCCTTTAGACAGATAACGGGATAGTTGATACATGTGACAGAAAAATATCTGGTATGATTGCTGATTTGTGATGGGACTTAGCTTTCGTGATACTTAACAGTCACGAACATCAAAGGCACAGAAAGAAACTTATCGGCGACGTAAACTCAATTATTAGACTTGAGTAGGCAACAGATAAATGCAATCACGAAGAACTTACAATTGCGCCATGTTGTCAGAAGCTGTCGTCAAAGTCAGAATTGCTGATGCTAACAGACGCAATTCCCTGAATGACAAATCGGTGTGTGTGCTCAGAGTAGGGACAAATAATTACAAAGAACAATAATCTTTCATTCAACTTTAATTCTTCTTGTCGCATACATTATTTAATGGACATTTAAAGTGAATTTGTGGATTTAACTGATTCATATAAAAGTGAAAGGTGATTTAGTGACAATTTAACTGAAAACAGCAATAAGTTCGCACCGAAATGCGACGCATTCTGAACGTTGCGCAAGGGTATGTTATCTCTGGAATTACGTCGTGCAGTTGTTGAGTAAGCGACGTAGCGACGCCCTGACGACGGAATGATAACAACTCAATATCCTCGCAAAAATCATGATGTGACATCGGCTTGGGTGATGGATTGATGATTCAAGAGATTATATTTTCAACGTTTGAATACCCATTTTCAAGCCTGGCACAAGAAGTACAGTCAGCAAGTTCGCGTGAACTGAACAGTCTGTCGCGAACACCCAAAGGACTTTTGGTTATCATTTCAGATCAAGGGAGTCATCGCGTTATCGAGTGGTGCTGTCTCTATATTTATAAGTGGAGAAGATCGATGGACATCGAACACCATTGCTTTAATTACAAGCAAGGGCGGCGCACACACTCCGGCGTGCTGCTCCATCGAGACGTTGATATCAGTTTTGAGATGCAGTATCTGGAAAATAACCAAGCCGTGCGAGGAGTTGTTTTTATAATAGTTGCAGACTGGCGTTGTCGTGATCGACGGACGCCTTTCCACGTCATCTCGACTCGGACAACCACCACCATCGAGCCGAGACAAAACGAGACGTCACATTGGGTGATGATGATCGGGAAGGAAGGCCATTGAAATCAACCATTGACAACAGTGTCCAAAGAATCGTGGAAATGATTCGCAGTGATCACAGATTTTCCGACGATGAAATTCACACAGCGGCTGTCGAATGGCTCCGTGACCATGTAGCGGATTTCTATTGTCGAGGAACTGAACAGTTTGTAGAACACTTTGGCCGTTGTTTGTGAGAAAGGTAGTGTCATGCATCAGTGTCCCTTTGAAGTATAGTACGACATTCAGTAAAAGCCTGCCCTAATAATGCATATGTTACTTTTTTTAAGTTTCCTCTTCTGAAAAATTTTCAGATTATATAGTAAAACAACATTTCGTGGTACTTACATAAAAATGTATATTGCTGTATTTCAACTGTCAGTTTATAAATATAGTCCATCAAAGAATACCTAAAATCATTTCATTACTAGGGTAAAAATTTATTTGAGACCTGATGTAGCGTACCATAACGTTCTGATGAATCATAATACCTTCTATTTTAATTTAGTGTTTTATTCTTTCGAGTATTTTGTCATAGAATAAAGCACTGACCACAAATAAAACTTTTATATCACAAAACCTATACTCGCAACAACTGAAGTTAATTATTACATGAAGTAATTGATTGCTGATTTATTTTATTATATTAAAGGAAATACACATTAAGAGTTGGTGTCGTATTAATTTACGAGACCACAAGCGGAATAAAAATTACTATGGATTTGTGTAATGTTGCTGCAGTGGGCATGAGCACTGTGCTCGAAAATGTTGGTACAAGTTAACGAGGCCAAACAGCATTTTGACTGGGATGTAAATTTACAACCTTCGCAACGCAAGTATCGTACGCATTAAGCTATCCTAACAGTTTCCATTTTGGCTCATCGGCTTCAACACATTCGACTTAGCTTACCATCAGTGTAGTGACGATATTTAATGCATCTCGAATTGTTTTGCAGGTAAAAATGGGAAGGAATTTTGTTATAGGGTTACTTTAGATTTGGTGACCGTGAATGATACCTGTCGTCTTTTACTACTGCAAGATACTGGTAACATCAGTTACGCAAAATGTCTCTTTACTGATTCCCTAACTACCAAGAATGACTCTGACAGTAGAGTCTACGTTTGCTTGCCTGCAACAAGTACCAAACACAAAATTTCTGATTAGTGAGTCAAATTTATTCAAATATTAATTAATTAAACTGATAAAGGGCGCCACCTAACATACACTACTGGCCATTAAAATTGTTACACCAAGAAGAAATGCAGATGATAAACGGGTATTCATTGGACAAATATATTACACTAGAACTGACATGTGATTACATTTTCACGCAATTTGGGTGCATAGATCCTGAGAAATCAGTACCCAGAAGGACCACCTCTGGCCATAATAACGGCCTTGATACGCCTGGGCATTGAGTCAAACAGAGCTTGAATGGCGTGAACAGGTACAGCTGCCCATGCAGCTTCAACACGATACCTCAGTTCATCAAGAGTAGTGACTGGCGTATTGTGAAGAGGCAGTTGCTCGGCCACCATTGACCAGACGTTTTAAATTGGTGAGAGATGTGGAGAATGCGCTGGCCAGGGCAGCAGTCGATTATTTTCTGTATCCAGAAAGGCCCGTACAGGACCAGCAACATGCGGTCGTGCATTATCCTGCTGAAATGTAGGGTTTCGCAGGGATAGAATGAAGGGCAGAGTCATGGGTTGTAATACATCTGAAATGTAACGTCAACTTTTCAAAGTGCCGTAAATGCAAACAAAAGGTGACCAAGACGTGTAACCAATGGCACCCCCTACCATCACGTTGGGTGATACGCCAGTATGGTGACGACGAATACACGCTTCCAATGTGCGTTCACCGCGATGTCACCAAACACGGATGCGACGATCATGATGCTGTAAACAGAACCTGGATTCATCCGAAAAAATGACGTTTTGCCAGTCGTGCACCCAGGTTCGTCGTTGAGTACACCATCCCAGGCGCTCCTGTCTGTGATGCAGCGTCAAGGGTAACCGCAGCCATGGTCTTCCAGCATGATAGTCCATGCTGCTGCAAATGTCGTCGAACTATTCGTGCAGATGGTTGTTGTCTTGCAGTCGTCCCCATCTGTTGACTCAGGGATCGTGACGTGGCTGCACGATCTGTTACAGCCGGGTGGATAAGATGCCTGTCATCTCGACTGCTAGTGATACGAGGCTGTTGGCATCCAGCACGGCATTCCGTATTACCCTCCTGAACCCACCGATTGCATATTCTGCTAACAGTCATTGGATCTCGACCAACGCGATTAGCAACGTCGCGATACGATAAACCGCAATCACGATAGGCTACAACCAGATCTTTATCAAAGTCGGAAACGTGATGGTACGCATTTCTCCTCATTACACGAGGCATCACAACAACGTTTCACCAGGAAACGCCGGCCAACTGCTGTTTGTGTATGAGAAATCGGTTGGAAACTTTTCTCATGTCAGCACGTTGTAGGTGTCGCCACCGGCGCCAACCTTGTGTGAATGCTCTGAAAAGCTAATCATTTGCGTATCACAGCATATTCTTCCTGTCGGTTAAATTTCGCTTTTGTAGCTTGTCATCTTCGTGGTGTAGCAATTTTAATGGCCAGTAGTGTATCATTTGATGATTTAATAAAACACCAATCCATGTACAGTAATCAGGAGAAATTTCATTGAAAAATTTCTAAGAGGAGGTGCAGACTGACTGATTTTAAGGATCCTGACTAGGGAGCGGAATAGCGCTGAGATGTAATAACAAAAAATTTAGGAATTTTCTCGTTAACAGTAACACACACACACAGAAGTTAAAATATAGTTCATTGAGATGGTAGCGCGTGCATCGACACGTGTTACATTATACAGCGCAGCACTTGAACCGATACGTATGGGGCAAGACTGCTAAATTACTGGATACGATTTATCAAGATCACACACACGACGAACACATTGATCACTCAGACAACGAAACTTAGAAGTTAGAAGAAAAGCTTCCCTGCCCCACATGTAAGCTCACTGGCTCAAAGCGCGACTGCCTTTAACGATCAAATTCAGAGAACAAAGTCCACTTCTATAATTCCGTACAACTCAGTAATTTCGTAAATAAGTTTACCAAACAAGAACACATTTATTCCGTCACTAAACTGAGGCTTCAGATCGAACTTCGAACTGGAGCCTCATGGTGTACACAGAAACACACGTGGTGTACCAGAGTAGGGGTTACTAAGTCGGTGGGAATGAAACATAAATTGGACTGTGAATTAAATAAAATTTAGCACAAGCACTTCGCAAAGCGTACAACACTGCCAGACACAATATGCTAAACTAACTAAAGCTGTACATTATGTGGTGGCACCGCTCGTCCGCGCCAAGGTACAGTTGCACAAAGGCTGTCATCGTATAAACTGTTCATTACTGAAATCGACACTGTTCGCTGATTGAAGCAGTCGGTGCGGCATGATTATCAATGCCGCGCACCAGAGTACCCGAAACCCAAACAAAGCTCTCACACATTCCAACTCAGCAAACACAGATTCTACTCAGAGCATCCACACTCACCAGCGTCCTAGGGAAGAGTAACCTAATCGTCTCTCCAGTCCGGGATCCACACACGGTGGCCGGAAGGGCCCAGAGGGGGCATAAGCGGTTTCTACCTATACCAGCCTTACAATGGGTGCTGGACAGAGGCCACTAATGCCTCTCTGACCCAACGTAGCCGTATTCGAAGCTCTACAGAGTGGTTGGCTGCACTGCTCTTAACATTCATAGAACCATGTAGCGGCTCTCATGGAGCCATTACAATCGTTTAGGATAGTTCTGGGTTTGTATGGATTTTTATTTTGTCAGCAGTGGAGAGGCACTGAGACAGTCTTACTGTTATTTATGATTAACTAATTGTGGTTTACCGAACCGCTGATTTGCTTCATGGCACCATTTACGAAGTTTAGAATACCTTATAGCTACGTGTAATGACATCAGCTTACCAACGAATCTAACATACTGGACGCGCATTCGGGAGGACGACGGTTCAATCCCGCGTCCGGCCATCCTGATTTAGGTTTTCCGTGATTTCCCTAAATCGCTTCAGGCAAATGCTGGGATGGTTCCTTTCACTGGGCACGGCCGACCTCCTTACCCATCCCTCCCTCATCCGAAGAGACGGATGACGTCGCTGTTTGGTCTGTTCTCCCAAACTAATCCCATCCAACCAACGAATCTTTCCAGCATAACTACAGAAATAACCTTTATGGTAAGCATCTGATACTTTACTTCAGTTTGTTTTAACGAAACATTGCACATAAATAGTGGTATCCTCCTTCGGCGCCAATACCGAGGGCAGTTTCTTGTACGTCATCTAGTGAATCCACAGCATAATAGTAGAGCATTTCCACTGACCACCCTGATTACTAATTACATATGGCCATAGTTGCCATCATAATTAGCTTCACTGTTTCCGTTTCAATTGTAATGATATGAAAGGAAATTCACCAAGTACTGCCAAAATAAGGAATATGTTTCTGCTTAACCTACATACCCAAGAAAGGTAATAATTCAAAGTAGTTTAGTATGAAATTAGTACGCCTTTTGATCGGCATGAGAAAGCACCTCTGCAGCATTTGTAGAATACCACATTACGAGATCTTGCCGTCGACAACTGCACAGTTTCAGAAATGCCAGTCCATTCTTAAGTCAGCGTCACTACGTAACTAGTTACGGGTAGCTGGTTCAACAAGGAATTGATCACGGCCATTCCACAGAGATCTGCGTGTTTTGAGGGTAATGTCAGTCATTGTAGAACGAACGACGCAATAATTCAGCACAAACTTTTGCTGACGATAATTAAAATACACGTTCGCAAGGGAAGCTTCACCGGTATAGATGCAAGAGCATGCTCTAAATAGTATGTTCGAAAACGCAGTGCATAAAACGGAATTCTTTCGGGGCTAATACTTTGAATTCTGTTAGCGGTGGAAAGGTAGGGTCAAAAGCTTTGGATAGCGCGTGGGCTGTGGACCAGTTGGAAGCCCAACATAAGGATCGTCTTAGTCTCACTATCCTATAGTACAGGTTCAAAGTGTGAATATTACACACTTCCTCCTACTTACGAAAATGGAACAAATCGCTTAAGTCTTTTTGCATTTGATGTCGACTACAGTGAGCCTTATTTAGGAAGTCACCATGGGCTGTTCTTTTTTTTTTTTTAAAAAAAAAGGTGTTTTTTAACTTTTTGTTTCGTACCAAAATCGAGCCATGCATTCCAACACGACTATGTACAGAAAATGGCATAAATTTTTACGATATGTACCTAAGATTCCGCTAGCTAAGAACTTTGAAAATTTTCTTGATGTCTTTATCCGTTTCCGAGATAAAGAGGTTCAAAGTTCCCTACTTCTACACGTAAAATCCAGTACGAGGTGAAATCTGAATAATAAATAACCGCAGAAAGTGCTCAAAGTTTAATGGTATATTCTCAATGCGTTTCTCTAGAAGTGCCACTATCACATTTTCAAAAATCCTTATTAGTTAATCGGCGGTTCCATAGAGAAAGCATCTTTTTAGCGCTTTTTCGTACCAAACCCGAGCCGTGAATTCCAAGACAGCAAGAGGCTGAAATTTTTAGGATGTATTCCTAAGATCCAGATATAGAACAACCTTGAAAACTTATTGATGTCTTTAGCTTTTTGCGAGATACAGAGGTGCAAATTTACCTTATATGCACATGTAAAATACGCACGTAAAACAGAACGGAACCAGCGGAAAACTCCTCCTGTCTGAGCACAAAAAAGGCGAATATGTTCCTGTTTGAAAGACTTTTACTAAAAGGAGGGGTACCAGCTGCCTCATTCCCTTTTAATGAGGACCTTTATAAAATTTTCCAAAAATTTTGCTGTGTGAACATATTTGGCTTTCTTATGCTGAGAGAGGAGGAGACAGTGGTACTGGGAAAGAGGCGAAGAAGTAATAAATAATGGAAGATAGCAGACAGCGTTTGTGATACAGAAAGAGCAAGGGGCACAATGGCCATGTGAGAGGAAGAGAGGTAGACAGTGGCAGTGAAACGTAGTTGACAGAGACAGAACAGTGCCAGGAAAAGCGTGAATGTGACAGTGGTGGATGAATAAAGAGAAAAAGAAAGTGGAAGTGAGTGAGCCAGTGATAATGAAAGGCAGAGTATATGACACTGAGAATGAGGAAGAGGGTGATAGCGGCAGTGAGAGACAGTAGCAGTAGAAAGGAAGAAATGATATTGTAGCAGTAAGAGAGGGCTACAAGTGACGGGGTACAGTAGTAGCGGGACAGAATGAAGCAGACTGTGCCTATGAGGTAGGAGACAGCAACAAAGAAACACAAAGATAAAATGACAGTGAGTTTGGGTGAACGAGTAAGTGAGAATGGCCAAGTGTGAGTGGGTGTATATGAGCGACTACGAAGATAGACTAGTGGGTGTGAGCGAGTTACAGTTCAGGTAGCTTGTGGGAGTGACAGGTGAGTTGCATATTAAAAAGAGCTCCCATATGGTTGTGAAGCAAAATTTTTGGGAAAATTTTTTAAGGATGCTGAGGAAGGTAGAATGAAGGAGCCTGTACACCACTTTTCAGTCAGAATCGTGTAAACAGGAGTTCTCCAGTAGGAGCATTTTCCTCTGGTAAACTTTTCCTAACATACCGTAGCCCAAATACACAACGTAATAATGATTTGCATGCGGTGGAGATGTAATCTGAATATCACGTATTCAGTAATACACTACGTGATCAAACGTATCCGGACACCTGGCTGAAAATGACTTACGAGTTCCTGGCGCCCTCCATCGGTAATGATGGAATTCAATTTGTGCTGGCCCATCCTTAGCCTTGAAGAAAGCTTCCACTCAAGCAGGCATGCGTTCAATCAGGTGCTGGAAGGTTTCTTGGGGAATGGCAGCCCATTTTTCACGGAGTGCTGCACTGAGGAGAGGTGTTGATTTCGGTCGGTGAGGCCTGGCACGAAGTCGGGGTTCCAAAACATCCCAAAGATGTTCTGCAGGATTCAGGTCCGGACTCTGTGCAGGCAAGTCCATTACGGGGATGTTATTGTAGTGTAACCACTCCGCCACAGGCTGTGCATTATGAACAGCTGCTTGATCGTGTTGACAAATGCAGTTGCCATCCCCGAACTGCTCTTCAACAGTGGGAAGTAAGAAGGTACTTAGAAAATCAATGTAGGCCTGTTCTGTGATAGTGCCACCCAAAACAACAGGGGGTGCAAGCCCCATTAATGGAAAACACGACCACACCATATCAGCAACGCCTGAGAATTTTACTATTGGCACTACAAAAGCTGGCAGATGACGTTCATTGAGCATTCGCCATACCCACACCCTGCCATCGGATCGTCACATTGTGTAACGTGATTCGTCACTCCACAGATCGTTTTCCAGTGTTCAATCGTCCAATGTTTACGCTCCTTATAATAAGGGAGACCTAGTTTGGCGTTTACCGGCTTAATGTGTGGCTTATGGGCAGCCGCTCGACCACGAAATCCAAGTTTTGTCACCTCCCACCTAACTGTCATAGTACTTGCAGTGGATCCTGATGCAGTTTGGAATTCCTGTGTGATGGTCTGGACAGATGCCAGCCTATTACACATTACGACCCTCTTCAACTGTCGGTGGTCTCTGTCAGTCAACAGACGAGGTCGCCCTGTACGCTTTTGTGCTGCATGTGTCCCTCCACGTTTCCAATTCAGTATCACATCGGAAACAGTAGACCTAGGGATGTTTAAGAGTGTGGAAATCTCGCGTACAGACGTATGACGCAAGTGACACCCAATCACCTGACCACGTTCGAAGTCCATGAGTTCCGCGGAGCGCCCCATTCTACTCTCTCACGATGTCTAACGACTACTGAGGTTCCTGATATGGAGCACCTGGCAGTAAATGGCAGCACAATGCACTTGATATCAAAAACGTATGTGTTGGTTGTATCCAGATACTTTTGATCACACAGTGTAGAAATTATTCCAACTCTATTTGTAAATTTCATTGCAACGTAGCACTGTCTGCAGTATATAACGTATACATAAAAAATTATGTGTACTAGAGCGTATATAAAAAAGCATATATATTGTTTCAAGGACCTAGGTAATCAGTCAAGGTAACCAAAGGAATTGTTAGTTGATGTTAGCTAGCGATAACAAGAAATACAATTCGTCTCACTATTTATTTGTTGTGGCCTTCAGATCGAAGAGTCGTTTGCTAAATCTTTTCGCACTAAACTATGCCGTGCAAGTCTTTCATCTCTGCATTACTGCTGCAACCTACATCCACTTGTACCCCACTTACTATAGCCAAACCGTCTTCAACTTCTACAGTTTTCACCCCTTACACTCCCTTCATTGCCAAACTGAAAATCTCTTGATGCTTAAGACTGTATCATATCAACCATTCCCTGTTTTAATCAAGTTGAGAGTTGACTTGCCTTCTGAATGCCTTTTCTGATCTGTCCCATCTCGTGTTTGCCACCTGTATCATCCTTTTTGTTATGTCTATACGGAAGAAGGCCAAAGAAGCTCATTCTGAGTAGTGCAATGAGTACTGAGAACTGTAATCATCCTTCGTGTGGAACTCTGCATGTTTGCTTTGTGGTACCTTAGACTTCATTTGGGTGGTCTACGGCATAGGCAGGATGCCTTTAGCGGCCAGTAAGGATAGAAGTGCACTGACTCTGACGCAGACTTACTGCAAATTTTTTCGGGTCCGTGGATAAAAGCGGCCTGCCCGTCCCTTTGCGCGCATGACAAGAGTTACAATCTGGCCTATTGTATACACAATGAAGCGATTGGGAAGGTGACGGCCTAGCGCCAATATAGTCGCCTTACAACAGCTTGGCGTTCCACCCTAACTTGGCCGACGCCAGCAGCGAGTAATGTATTCCAGTTTTCCTGGAGGTGGACACTACAGGACCCGCTGGGTGCGAAACTCTGGCGCCAGCAGTTCGATGAACTTCCAGTCATATGTGTTTAGCGGTGTGTGGGTCTATATTCCCGTGACAGCGCAGATGTTGGAAACCGATTGGGCAGCTCACGAAGACTGTAACGTCAGAGAGCCTCGTTCTGAAGTTGGTGGGACAAGAACCCATTGAGTTTGTGGAATTTTCTAGGACTCCATGAATCTTAGGACTGGCGCACGTTCCCGCGGCCACCATCGATTGAGAACTTTCTGCAATGGTGGGGTTCCAGATGGCTCAACTTGGAAAGTACAAGCGTAGGGCACGTTAGAGAGGTTACTCTGGATCGCCCTGATATTATTCAGGTGCAAGATTTCGTGTTAGGCGATCTTCTCTGTTTCTCCTCCTGGAGTCACTTCATTGCGAGCGAACAAGTGCATTGTGTCGGTCACCCGGACAGAAGTAATTCGTATCGGGTTATTTGAAAAATCTGCGTCACAGATCTCACCGACTGCACCACATGTTTGTTGTTTGCCGACTTCTTACTGCTGAAGGCCTTTGTTGTAAAGTACACACATCAAAAAAAGTTTGGCATCACCTCGGTTCCGAGAGTTCCGGAACATATACAGAAAATTGGAATAGAGATCAACATAAACATCATTTCCACCCTTTTTATTGCTCATGAAAACCACACATTGCATGTTGTACCGCCACACACCGAGACCTTGAGAGGTGGTGGTCCAGATTGCTGTACACAGATTAATACCCTGTAGCACGTCCTGTTGCACTGAGGTATGCCTGATTTCTTCTTAGTATACTATCCATAACTTTATCAAGGCACTGTCGGTCCAGATTGTCCCACTGCGCAACGTCGATTCGACGTAGATCCCTCAGAGTGGTTGGTTGGTCACGCCGTCCATAAACAGCCCTTTTCAATCTATCCCAGGCATGTTCGATAGGGTTCATATCTGGAGAACATGCTGGCCACTCTAGTCGAGTGATGTCGTTATCCTGAAGGAAGTCATCCACGAAGATGTGCTCGAAGGGGGCGTGAATTGTTATCCATGAAGACGAATGCCTCGCCAATATGCCGCCGATATGGTTGCACTATCGTTTGGAGCATGGCATTCACGTATCGTACAGCCATTACAGCGCCTTCCATGACTCCCAGCGGAGTACGTCGGCCTCACATAAAGCCACCCCTAAACAGTAGGGAACCTCCACATTGCTGCACTCGCTGTACGGTGTGTCTGAGGCGTTCAGCCTGACCGGGTTGCCTCCAAACCCGCCTCCAACGATTGTCTGGTTGAAGGCATATGCGCCACTCATCAGTGAAGATAACGTGATGCCAATCCTGAGCGGTCCATTCGGCATGTTGTTGGGCCCATCTATACCGCGCTGCATGGTGTCGTGGATGCAAAGATGGACCTCGCCATGGACGTCGGGAGTGAAGTTGCGCACCATGCAGCCTATTGCGCAAAATTTTAGCCGTAACACGACGTCCTGTGGCTGCACGAAATGCATTATGCAACATGGTGGGGTTGTTGTCAGGGTTTCTCCGAGCCATAATCCGTAGGCAGCGGTCATACACTGCAGTAGTGGCCTTTGGGCGACCTGAGCAAAGGATGTCATCGACTCTTCCTGTCTCTCTGTATCTCCTCCATGTCTGAACAACATCGCTTTGGTTCACTCCAATACACCTGGACACTTCCCTTGTTGAGAGCCCTTACTCTCACAAAGGAACAATGCGGACGCGATCGAACTGCGGTATTGACCGTCTAGACATGGTTGAACTTCAGACAACACGAGTTGTGTACGTCCTTCCTAGTGAAATGCCTGGAAGTGGTCCGCTGCCGGACCCCCTCCGCCCTCCGTGTAATAGGCGCTGTTTATCTATCGTTGTTTACATCTTTGGGTGGGTTTAGTGACATCTCTGAACAATCAAAGGTACTGCGTCTGTGATACCATATTCACAGTCAACGTCTATCTTCAGGAGTTCTGGGAACTGGGGTGATGCAAAACTTTTTTTGATGTGTTTGTTTTGATTGCTCTGGCACCGTAGGGACTTTGTAAAAGTTTTTGCGCTGGAGACCTGGACAGCAGGTGTTTTCAGGGTTGCTGTTACGGACCAAATTTTCTGCTTTTCGCGAATTAGACTTCTCACTACAAATCACCATACTGTTCTATAGTCAAGGTGTAGCCTTTAAAGCGGGGACTCGATTGGTTGATCAGTCAGTCAGTACGAGCCCTTTGAAGTACATGAGTAGTAGAATGATGGGGCTCCTACACCAAATCCAAGATGGCGGCCGTGACGTCACATGTCAAAAAATGGTTCAAATGGCTCTGAGCACTATGGGACTCAACTACTGTGGTCATAAGTCCCCTAGAACTGAGAACTACTTAAACCTAACTAACCTAAGGACATCACACACATCCATACCCGAGGCAGGATTCGAACCTGCGTCCATAGCTGTCACGCGGTTCCAGACTGTAGTGCCTAGAACCGCTCGTGCATCACTTAGCGGTCTGGTGGACACGGTTGAGGGGGGGGGGGGCGGTGCTAGCGTGCGTTGATTGCATTATTTTGTGAGTAGGCCTGTAGGCTGTGCCATGCGCTATTTGGATAGTTTACAAGTACTGAGCGTGTCTGCACATCACTGTGCTGCATTATTTAGGAGCAGTTTGCAGGTCTGTACTGAAATTATTTAGGAAATTTAGGAGTTGTTTGCGTGTATGCAGACTGTGTATTGTGACCCTAAGCACATCAGGGCTAGTGTTTTGCGTCCGTGTGATAAATACACTCAATCCCTAAATAAAATGTTCCAAAGTAAATAGAGTGCACTCCTTCCTCACCCTCCCCAGCAGCCCAGCGCAGCCTGAGTCATTTTCATGCCATTTTCCCCCTACAGACCACCATCTTGGGTTATGTCATAGGAAGGATGACAGTACCCTCTGATGTCAGTAATGTTTACTAGGTCAGCTGGATTCTAGATCTCGTGGTGGACACATTTCTTGCAAAATAATAAAGACTTATGTTTACATAGGCAGAGTCGTTTTCCCGCCATTTCGCCCCACCATCTTGGATGACATCATGCACTGTACACGTTAGTACATGTTAGTGCACGCTAGTCCACGTTAGTACACATTAACCCACCAACATGGGTTGGTACGGGGACGTGGCAGTTGGTTGAGGATGGTGGTGGAGACTTTAACTACACTCATTCTCATAAATTAAGGATAATGCTGATACATGGTGAAACAACGCTCTGGAGGGCGGTTTGCGGGTCTAAATCACCTCGGGGTGTGACCATGCGGTGCATTTCACCTGCAGTTTTCGCACGGTGGCGCTGGCAGCAGTCCACATACGCAGAGGTGTGTTGGTGCATATCAGAGTATGGTGTAGTGAGTAAGTGTGCAGACGTTTTCAGACGTGCTAATCGTGACTATGTGTAGAAAATGGCTCAAAGAACACGACACATATTGATGACGTTATAAGGGGTAGACTACTAGGGCGACTGGAGGCTGGTCAAACACAGCAGGTCGTAGCATGGGCCCTCCGTGTGCCACAAAGTGTGATTTCTAGATTATGGCAACGATTCCAGAAGGCAGGAAACGTGTCCAGGCGCTACAGTACGGGACGTCCACAGTGTACAATACCACAAGAAGCCCGATATCAGCGGTAGAATTATTTTTCACAGATCGCTAAATTGCATTGTCAGATAAACCCACACAGTTGTCTACAGATCATCAAATACATACGGGACTTGCAAGAGTATTGGAAGCCAGGAACATATTTACCAGTGTAACTACAATTAAATATTACGATTGCTGCTACAGTCTGACACCGATCGATGTACAGGTAATGACTCCTCTTGGCGGCTGTGCTTCTGGAACGAATCTCAGTATCTATAGCACACATAATTTTCCACGTAAAGACTCTCTCTCTTACCCTCTCAGCTATCGATATGCTGAATCTATACGGCCGGCAGGAGTGGCCGAGTGGTTCTAGGCGCTACAGTCTGGAGTCGCGCGACCACTATGGGCGCAGGTTCGAATCCTGCCTCGGGCATGGATGTGTGTGATGTCCTTAGGATAGTTAGGTTTAAGTAGTTCTAAGTTCTAGGGGACTGATGACCTCAGAAGTTAAGTCCCATAGAGCTCAAAGCCATTTGAACCATATACAAATTTTACACAAACAGTGCAGTTATCTTTTATAACTGTACAGCAACCAAAAAAAAATATGGTATGCCTACACACACACACCGGTTATATGTCACAATGCTCCTCAGTCCTAGGGAAGCACCAACCGCCTTTTCTTTCTTTCTACAGAAGTGACATTCAGTGGCAATAAACTATTCTACACTGATCGCCATATTCCAACGACAACTAAACATCACAAAGTGCCATACATATCGTCAAACACGAAAAGACTCTGACTCAATTACACTGCTCTCCCACTGAGGGTACGAGATTGTATATTAGAGTGTGGAACCGATCTCCAACCAAGCAATATATCACCACCTACCATGTCAATGTAGTAAACATACAATTCATATCCTCCGCCATACAAAATCATCCCTTTTACATCAGAAAGCCGTCAGAACTGTTGTGCAAAGAGTGGCTCGTTTCCCTACCTCGGTACAAACGCATTACGTTTTCTGGTCCAGACCCGCCTGCTTGCTCGCGTTTCTCCACATTCTGGGATTACAAGAACATATCTAATTTCGCATGGTTTGCACACAGCAGTATCCTACTGATCTCTCACACAACACAATTCCGAAGATATAGACTGGGAATTATTTCTACACAAACCCAAAACTTTAGGTAGGTGGAGCATGCCCTAAACCACTGAGCAAATAGAAGCAAGCACACGAAAAATGACATTTCCACCTGCGAATACAGGTAACAGATTTGAAACCACCCTTATAATTTACAAGGTCAGCTAAGGTGTTTCTCATGTCTAGAGAACTGGGAGACGTATCTTCCACATCCTAGATGCGCACCCCGCAATCGATCTTCTCTCAACTAAATAAAAGTGCAAAATGTGCAGCAGCAGTCAACCAAACACTTTACATGGGAGGGAATAATGGTTCAAAATGGTTCAAATGGCTCTGAGCACTATGGGACTCAACTTCTGAGGTCATCAGTCCCCTATAACTTAGAACTACTTAAACCTAACAACCCTAAGGACATCAAACACGCCTATGCCCGAGGCAGGATTCGAACCTGCGACCGTAGCGGTCGCGCGGCGCCAGACTGTAGTGCCTAGAACCTATCGACCACACCGGCCTGCAGGGAACAATGGTCCGGCGCAAATGCACCTCCATATTGATCCTCAAATTTCCACGCGATCACGAAAGCTAACCAACACATACTACGTATTAGTTCGCTATTCTGTAGTCCAGAGGGATATGTGCAGACTGTTGGAACCATTCACAGTATGGGTTTCTCGTTATTGATAAAACAAGAAAACTGTATGATGGTAGATACAGACGAAACTTTCAACAATTTTTGCATATATAACAAGGTAATAGACGTTAGCACATCAGTCTACGCCATACCATGGACAAATTCGCGCGTATGTCCACCTCTCAACCTGAGATGATCGGTGTACACAGACAGAACATTCGCTTGTACTTGGATGCGAAAATTCAGGCTATGGCTCTTAAAGTTGCAAGTATGCGCAAGGAACTAGAGATCTATTACCAAACCCTTCTGAGAATGGTGAATGTGTTAAATGAGCTAGTTAATCAAGTCAGTAAGAAAGTAACCGACTTAACTGAAAAGGTTGATCGTATTCAGGGAAAAATAGATGTAGACCTGATTGTTGTCGATAAGGGCGATCACGATCATACTAAGAAGCTGAAGAAAATGAATGCATATATATATATAAAGCCCCACGTCGCAGAGATGTCTGATTAGTGTACGCTGAGATGTCGACGACCATGCAGAAAGTCATTCAAGCGCGTAAAGCAGTCCGAGAGAAATTACGGCTGCTGAGGTTAGGGCATATTGATCGTCAGCAAACACTAAGAGAGACCTTTAAGCCCGTTACTGAGTCTCTCCGACAGCTCTCACCAAAAACAAAAACGAACCAAAACGACAGTCTTGCCATTGATGAATTCATTATTAGCCACGCACCAGGTCAGATAGATACACTCCTGGAAATTGAAAAAAGAACACCGTGAATTCATTGTCCCAGGAAGGGGAAACTTTATTGACACATTCCTGGGGTCAGATACATCACATGATCACACTGACAGAACCACAGGTACATAGACACAGGCAACAGAGCATGCACAATGTCGGCACTAGTACAGTGTATATCCACCTTTCGCAGCAATGAAGGCTGCTATTCTCCCATGGAGACGATCGTAGAGATGCTGGATGTAGTCCTGTGGAACGGCTTGCCATGCCATTTCCACCTGGCGCCTCAGTTGGACCAGCGTTCGTGCTGGACGTGCAGACCGCGTGAGACGACGCTTCATCCAGTCCCAAACATGCTCAATGGGGGACAGATCCGGAGATCTTGCTGGCCAGGGTAGTTGACTTACACCTTCTAGAGCACGTTGGGTGGCACGGGATACATGCGGACGTGCATTGTCCTGTTGGAACAGCAAGTTCCAATGGTAGAACGATGGGTTCGATGACGGTTTGGATGTACCGTGCTCTATTCAGTGTCCCCTCGACGATCACCAGTGGTGTACGGCCAGTGTAGGAGATCGCTCCCCACACCATGATGCCGGGTGTTGGCCCTGTGTGCCTCGGTCGTATGCAGTCCTGATTGTGGCGCTCACCTGCACGGCGCCAAACTCGCATACGACCATCATTGACACCAAGGCAGAAGCGACTCTCATCGCTGAAGACGACACGTCTCCATTCGTCCCTCCATTCACGCCTGTCGCGACACCACTGGAGGCGGGCTGCACGATGTTGGGGCGTGAGCGGAAGACGGCCTAACGGTGTGCGGGACCTAGCCCAGCTTCATGGAGACGGTTGCGAATGGTCCTCGCCGATACCCCAGGAGCAACAGTGTCCCTAATTTGCTGGGAAGTGGCGGTGCGGTCCCCTACGGCACTGCGTAGGATCCTACGGTCTTGGCGTGCATCCGTGCGTCGCTGCGGTCCGGTCCCAGGTCGACGGGCACGTGCACCTTCCGCCGACCACTGGCGACAACATCGATGTACTGTGGAGACCTCACGCCCCACGTGTTGAGCAATTCGGCGGTACGTCCACCCGGCCTCCCGCATGCCCACTATACGCCCTCGCTCAAAGTCCGTCAACTGCACATACGGTTCACGTCCACGCTGTCGCGGCATGCTACCAGTGTTAAAGACTGCGATGGAGCTCCGTATGCCACGGCAAACTGGCTGACACTGACGGCGGCGGTGCACAAATGCTGCGCAGCTAGCGCCATTCGACGGCCAACACCGCGGTTCCTGGTGTGTCCGCTGTGCCGTGCGTGTGATCATTGCTTGTACAGCCCTCTCGCAGTGTCCGGAGCAAGTATGGTGGGTCTGACACACCGGTGTCAATGTGTTCTTTTTTCCATTTCCAGGAGTGTAGAACATTCGGCTTTAGCTCGGGAAGACCGTACATGTTGGGCGCGCATCCCATAACTGTAACAGAAGACAAAATACAAATAGGTGATAGACAGTTTGACCGAACACCAGGCTTAATGAATCTTATTTTCCTAAGACCAACCAAAAAACCTATAAATTATTCAGTTAGTGATAAGGACACGTACCGTCAAATACTACACATGACTGGTGTACACAAGATCACCAAAAGCCTAACCAAGAGGAAGTATAAAACCATTATAAAACCAATACTTGAAGACCTAAACAGCAACAACGGTGCCAGCAGCGGAGATGGTATTGACATTGGTCTTAAGGCAGTGAACAATCGAATCCCTCAGTATATATATTATGACGACCCCAACGAACTAATAGATCGACTACGTCTGCTCATGGCATCAGCTGCTGCAGGTAATACAGCTCATTCGAATGAAGTTCCATAATCTCTGAGCTTCGAGGGAGAGGTATCATCGAATAAGTATGGAGACCGTAGTTCGAGAACTACACAAACCAGCACGCAAAACATATTCGCGCAGGCATGTCATGATTAAAGGGTTGGATGACTTGTGGCAAGCTGATCTTGTAGATATGCGACAATATTCACATGAGAATAATGGCTTCAAATACATTTTAATTGTTATTGACACATACTCCAAATTTGCATGGGCAGTACCAGTCAAGACAAAAATCGGTCCAAATGTCGCTGATGCTTTTGAACGCTTGCTACAGATAGGAACCAATCGATGCCCGGACAATCTCCAAACCGATCATGATGGTGAGTTCTACAATAGGTACTTCAAGACAGTGATGCAGCGGTATGGAATACATCACTACCCGACATTCACTCACCTGAAGGCAAGTATCGTAGAGCGCTTGAACAGAACAATAAAAGGCCGAATGTGGATGCGGTTTAACCTTCGCGGCTCATACAAATGGACAGATATCCTCCCAGAAATAATTGTTCAATATAATAGAACCAAACGTAGCACAATAAAAATGCGACCAATTGATGTTCGTGATAACACACTCATGGATACGGTATACTTTCACATTAAGATACTGGATCCACGCAAACAGAAATTTAATGTAGGTGATTTGCCGCGTATCTCAGAACACAAGACCGCATTTGAGAAATCATACCTACCGAACTGGTCAACTGAGATATTTACAGTTTCAAATGTGCAGCGAACGAATCCTAGAACTTATTTATTGAAAGACAGTAAAGGTGAAGAAATTGCAGGCTCCTTCTACACTGAGGAGATGCAGAAGAGCTCACAACCAGATCTTTTTCTCGTGGAGAGAGTCATAAGACGACTTGGAAATAAGGCCCTAGTCAAATGGCTTGGTTTTCCTGCTACACAAAACAGTCGGATTAATGCCAGGGATTTGCTATATAATGAACATTCATCGCCCACAACCACCACAGTAGCCTGACATGCGCGATCGAAGGCACATTAGAGGAGGCGGTGGTGTTCTGGACAAACTACCTTTTCGAATTACACATCCCGGGATACAACTACTGCGGACCTGGGACAAAGCTTCAGAAACGGTTGGCGCGAGGCGATAAGGGAGTGAATCTGCTTGACGAAGCGTGCATGAAACACGACATTGCATACGAAGCAAATAAAGATCTACCAAGTCGTCACATTGCAGATAGGATTTTAGCTGATAAGGCTAAGGCGATACGGAAAAGAAAAGATATTGGTATAGGTCAACGCATCGCGGCATTCGCAGTTGATAAAACCATGCGCGGAAAAATCAAGTTAGGATTAGGAGTGATGAATTTCAAGCGAGTTATGAACGCTGCACGTCGCGCACTAAACATGAAGAAGAAGAAGGGTTGTTTGAAGAACTGTATCCTGACAGCGATGTATGCAGCTAAAAACGCAATGAAGGACAAAGAATCACCAACTAGAAGAACAAGAAGATCCGTTAAAGCACCTCGCGTTCTACCAATACCCAAGACATCCGGCGGTTTTATTCCTTTTCTCATCCCAGCCCTCTCCGCGCTCTCAGCGGTAGGTTCGCTCGCCGGTGGGGCTGCAGCTATCGCTCGAACAGTCAAGAATGCGCAAAACTCGCAAACCCAGTTAAAAGAGGCGAGAAGACATAACCGCATGATGGAAGCAGCAGTCATTGGAAAAGGCCTATACTTGAAGCCGTACAGGAAGGGTCTTGGTCTATTCATAAATAAAAAAAAGCCCAATAGCGGTCCTTCCAGATCGACCACTCACAAATACAGACCTTCTTAAGTTTGTTAGGCATAAATTCAAGATACCAAGATTCCGTGGTGTGTTTATGAGGGATACATTACCTAAGACTATGTGTAAAACTGGTGAATGCGGTATTGTGAATTTAGATGTTGCCGGAGGTCCTGGCACCCACTGGGTGGCGTACGTTATGAAAGACGCTGGGGCTGTCTACTATTTCGACTCCTTTGGTGACCTGCAGCCACCCGAAGAATTACAGCAATACTTCACTCACAGAAGACATGTACTATACAGTTATCAACGGTATCAGGACTTCAATACATACCTCTGCGGGCATCTTTGCATCATCTTTCTCTTGACGTTCACAAAGAAGAAGAAGAAGAACAAGAACTAACGTATATAAGGAGGATGTTTAAATATTCATTCATCAGTTGATGTTCAGATGCAATGTCGTACACTTTGACGTTGAAAGGACGGTCATCTGTATTGCGTGCAAATTACTTCCCACCAATTAATTTGAGTGCAGGTCAATGGAGTGTTGCATTGATTGGACTGGAGACGTACAACAGCATCCCGAATATCACCAACACTGACAATAAACTGCATCTCGATATTAATGGTGAAAAAGATATTCTTGAAATAGAATCTGGTGCATACGATATTGACGATTTAATCGAACCCTTAAAACAGTCTGGAAAAGGTATTGAACTACGTGCAAACATCAATACACTTAAATCTGAAATAAGGACTCTAAATGCAACGATTGACTTTATCCAGAAACATTCAATAGGACCCCTGCTTGGATTCACAAAAGGGCAGATTTTGGAGAAAGATCCAACTAAATTTTACAAGTCCAATCAGTCTGTGGATATACTCCCAGTCAGCACAATACGTGTCGAGTGTAACATTGCTACGAATTCCTATCTCAACGATACTCTCATTCACACTATTTACGGATTCTTCCCCTCAGTTGCAGCGGGGTATAAGATTGTTGAGACACCTGCCAATGCAATATACCTTCCAGTGACTGCTCAGACATTGGGCTATCTGGAGCTGCGTATTGTGGATCAGAATAATAAACTTGTCGACTTTCGCGGTGAGGAAATCATCATACGATTACATCTAAAACAAGATGGGCGTGCGGCATAAAACAAGTGCACGCAATACACAACGCGCCACTTCGCTACTGAACAGCAAACTGATAACACCTGCGAACTACGAATTTCTTAAATCAGTTGGTCTCAAACCCCGCAATGACGTCATCACTCAATATAACCAATCCAGTAGAGTATGATGACAGAATTATACGTCAAGAATACTTCTCTCATAAATCTTACGCTTCAACCACGTTTAACAAGAATGATGAAATCAGGATTGTCATACAGCACCAGGACACACTCACTCTTCCGTGCAAGAGTTTCATATATCTCGAAGGGTCATTCAAGAAAACTGATGGCACCGATACAGTGGGGTCCAAGCTGACACGCAACGCATTGGCATTCCTCTTCCAAGAGATTCGCTATGAACTGAATGGTTCTGAGATTGATCGTACACGCAATGTTGGCCTAACATCGACCCTTAAAACATACGTCTCGGCATCACCAGCAGATCTGCACAGTTTAGAAAATGCTGGATGGTTCATAGACGAGGTGGAGGGTAGAACACCCCAGGAGTACAAGCGATTTACTGCATGCATACCTCTAAAAATACTTATGGGATATTTTGAGGATATGAGACAGATTATTATGAACGCTAAACAGGAACTTATTCTCGTGCGGAGTGCGACAGACAATAACTCGTACATTCAAGGAGCTCAAGAAGAGAATAGGATCACAATCAACAAATTAATATGGAAAATGCCTCACGTCAGTGTATCCGACGAGGAACGTTTGAAGCTTTTAAAAGTGCTGAATTCAGGTACATTTCTGTCACTGACATTCCGCTCATGGTAGATCTTTGAGTATCCAGTGTTACCGACCGCGAGCAGACAAACATGGGCTATTAAGACCTCCAGTCATATCGAGACACCCAGATTCATTATATTTGCGTTTCAGACTGATAGAAGAGCAAATACATCAAACGATTCCACCGTGTTCGATAACTGCAAGTTAACTAACGCCAAAGTCTACCTCAATT
This sequence comes from Schistocerca nitens, assembly GCF_023898315.1. Taxonomy (NCBI): domain Eukaryota; kingdom Metazoa; phylum Arthropoda; class Insecta; order Orthoptera; family Acrididae; genus Schistocerca; species Schistocerca nitens. The sequence goes on along the minus strand of NC_064618.1, from coordinate 347,453,556 downwards.
CAGAATTCTACCCATATGACAATCTACATCTGCAATGGAATGAAAATGTATACAGCCTCGCGTATGACATGTATGCAAGGTTTCGTCCTTCTTACTATGAAATTGCTGAAGGAGAGGGAGGGGGGTGTCTACTGAGTCCTCGTAAGTTCAAAGAGCTTTCACCGATCATTGTAATAGACTGCTCTAAACAGAATGAGATAATTAAGTCTGGATCTATAGACGTTCGAATTGAATTTGAATCATCGACAAATTTCCCAGAACACACCGCTGCATATGCCTTAATCATACACGACAGAATAATCAATTACTGTCCGCTCACAGGTGTTGTGCAACGAGCTGTATAAATGAATATGTGCTGTCCTGTGCATTGATCATTTGACGATGGCAACTCAGCCGGTGAAGATCATTGCAGATGTTCAAGGATTCCATGATGGAGAGCGAAAACAGTTCGTATTTAAACAAGTTGCTTTTGTGGCCTACACACAAGACGCAGGAATAATTGAAACCTTCTCCGCAAATATTCGATCACCAAGACCGTTCACGCAAGTGAAATCATGTAAAACACGGACCAGTGCATTGTGGTTAACTAATTTTTATCATGGAATTCACTGGGATGATCCCGGCATACCCTATAAAGATGTGGTGATCGCACTTAAATTATTCGATCACAAGGACACCATCGTTTACGTGAAGGGAAAGGACAAAACCTCCTGGATGCGTCGAATATTTAAATTTGCATCTATTCAAGACCTTGAATGGTACGGATGTCCATCCATCCATCGACTGAAGAACATTTACCAAAAAAGTGCTTTTGTATCTGCATATGAGAATGTAAAATTACTTTTCACTTTTATTAGAAATAAATAATAATTTATAAGATTGAGTGTTTTTTCTTTCTATGACACCCAACGTCCCTAGTATTGTAAGTTTATTCTTTTTATATTGTATATGAAGGGAACTCCACTGGAACTGTCCGAGAGAGACACATACCCCGGCCTTTGACGTGGAATGAGCCTACTGTCATAGTTAAGCGCGGATGCGTCAGATGCCGATCTCGCGGCCTCCGTCGAAAGCGACAGGCACGCGCAGCCGCTGACGCTTGGTAGGGGGTTGCGCCAGTTGCCGGCCTCGCGGCCGCTGTGGAAAGCGATGCGTCAGATTACGATCTCGAAAGTATCTGCTGACGTAGGGCTGTGTGTGTTCGTGACAACTAGCCCAAGTCCGGCACTTGTCATTAAAAGCAGGAAAACTTATAACTTTATGCAGTGCGATGTGGCTGTATGTACGTATTCTACATACACACATAAATAAATTTATAATATTTTTAATAAAAAGAATAATCATTATTAGGGCATCAAATAATAATAACATTTTGTTAGAATGAAATAACTGAGTTTATTATTGAATTCAGAATTTAACATTATTTTCACATTATATATAAATATGAGTTTACAGATATAAGATTGGTTTTTGACCAAAAATATGAACTTCCGCATCTTTTTACATAATTTTTTTAAAACAATTTTAGATAATTAAGAAATATATATAAGCATTCTCTTCAGGTAATTATATATATATATATATATATATATATATATATATATATATATATATATATAATTTTAAAGCTAATGCAGAGGTACTACCCTATCTTACAAAGTAAATAATATCGCTAATGAAGTTCCACCAGGAAAACAAAACACTTTTAATTAATGCCAAACCTATTTGTTTCAAGTCAATGGCTCTAAACATTTTCGAAAAGAACAACAAATTGAATATATATTTTTTTCCAAGTAAGTCGATTTAAAGATTTTCAACTACAAGAACAAGGTGAACATATATATTTTTCTTTAAAGTGGTTGCCTGGAAACATTTTCCACTAGAACAAGCAAGTGAACATATAGAAAGAATTTAATTAGTGGAACTCATACACTTAAAAACTAGTTCTGACTGGATGGCTAGCGGTAGGTGAAACTTACAAACTAAAATCTAAGCTCTATAATGACTGGAAATGAAGCATATATTACGTGAGAAAATTTTATTATTTTTTTTTGTTCATACAGAAGTTAATTGGCAAAATTTATTATATATATATATATATATATATATATATATATATATATATATATATTAATAATGGCCAACAATATGTAGATATAAAGACTTTTTAAGTAAGTTTTTTAATTTTACTTATTATGATTTTCTTTGAAAAAATAATGATTATATTTACATACACACACACTTAACACAAGTTCGCGCTCATTCGCACACTCAGACATACACGGAAGCACGCAAACTGATACACACACAACAAAACACTCTCATCCACTATTTACACTATGATAAAAGAGCCATACTATTTCCACGCATAACCCACATTCGGAACATTCACACGCTCATTTCCTCTCTATCACTCAACCAGAGTCCCCCACCCCTACTTTCGTTTCAAGTAAATAGTGTGAGTATGGGAGGGTTCCCACCCCATCCTCACAAATGACTCTTTTATCGTCATGAGGAGACAGTCCGACTTTAGACTGCAGCACAGTGTACACCTCGTGAGCTCGTGATCGAATGCTAGTTTGTTGAACCATGTGTGGACGAGCGCCTTCAACGCTACGACCGTACAGGCACTGCAAATAGTCATCGACCGTAAGCGCACGAGACGCGATCCGTCTAACGCCCTTTGCCCGCCTCAGAGTGCTCCCGTCTACTGTGCGATATGTATACATTTTCGACCTCAGTCCCACAAACTCTACAATTGGTAAACCATTCGACTCGTCTTTCATGAGACCGATAACCTTCTTGTTCTGTGGAACAATACCATAAGGATTATTGACCTCATAAGAAGAGGTGTCGAATTCTTTACCATTGCACCTAATTACTTCATATGGATCACAGTTCTTGATCCAGTAGATAAAGCTGTCAGTATCCATATAAAGTAATTTTGGATCTACGAAATGAGGTTTCGCAAACTCATAGTGGAATCGGTACATGTAGAATTTGGAGATATCGAGTATACACATCCCCAAATAGATGGGTTTCATAAACTCTACTGCAGTCTTCGACATCTCCACAGCAACAAAGTTTTCATTGAAGATGGTGGCACGCTTAAAATTTGGTGTGGTTATACATTTTCTCACGCCATAACGCCCTTCCCATGCGGTTCTAATAACAATATCGTGTTCATTTCTTACATTCTGCATAGTTTTCCCGAAAATGGAATTATTCATTAATTTATAAAAGTCTTTCTCAAAATCATTACTCGCGACCGCCCTCTTTTCGGTATTTAGTTCAATATACTCCTTCAACCAGGGGGATTGCTTGAAGGAGATTGCCCGGGTGATTTTAATGAGCTCCATTCCTAATCTGAGGCACTGCTGGAGGTTACGATAATGAATAATATACCTCTGCTTATCCCCAACAGTGGCCAGCAGTTTAGGGATGGTGCTTCCTCGTGGAATTTGTTGCTCTGGACATAAAGGCAAGTCGCTTGTCTCTCCATGCAAATTATTAGGGTACGCGATGTCTGCCTCAAGCACATACCCTACATCAGAATCGGCCGCAAGACCCATTATCTGTCCACCTAATCCCTTCAATTCGTCTTCAGGCACCCATTGGAACCCGGCAACCGGCAGCGGTTGCTTCATAGCATGCCCATATAAATTGTTAACATCTAAGTACAAAATGTAACTAGAATCAAGGGATGCGTTGTACTCGACACCCATCCGCGGGTTATTTGCCTTGGCGTGCCTGTGAACACATTGACAAAGTCCGCCGCGGATCCCTCGCTCAAAAAATAGAAGCATCGAAGCATCAGTCAAAATTTCAATGTTGCAATCGGTTTTTTTGAGCATAGCGTCCCAGGACAACCCAGGTGCCGTGTAATAAAAGGCAGGGTCCAGAGAGTACGTTGTCATACATACACTCCGGAACTTTTCGAAAACATCTGCAAGCAAACGAACGTCCGTGTCCATGTATAACCTTGCATATTCTCCCAAATTGGGGATGTTGAATTCCTGCGAGACATTAACGGCATGCTCATAATCTGTGATAGTTATGGTATCGCCTATGAGAGTACTGGTAGAAGAAGTTATGTCGGGAAGCCTGGTTTCATTGAGTTTTGCCATACTATCAAGATACTCGTACGGGAAAACTCCTTTCCTCGTCGCAAGTTGAAACTTTTCCTCATCGGTAAATGCAGATCGAGTGATATGCATATCATTCCGAGGTAAAGTCTCAACTAGTTTCTGGAGCGAAGTCTGCATAAATCGTAGAGAGTCAAGGAAGCGGAGCGTAATTTTCGGCGTCATTCGTTTTGAAAAAGAAATGTACTTTTCAACACTTTCAGGCAGGATACTGACCTGATCATTCTTCATACCGAACTTAGCCAAGTGCTCAACGAGAAAATGAGCGTCATACCCGCTCAGATTATGAAAAAAGACGGGTATGTGTGTAGGTAACTGATACTTCAAGTTGCATGCATTGTGGGCTGCACCGCGGAACTTACCCGTAAGATGACAATGGTCTCTACGAGGAGTCTCCGCTTTTCTATCTAAGGCCAGCCCGCAAATATGACAATTAACAGCCTTTTCATACAAGTCATCATTTTCCTTTGATTTGGTCATGGGAATATTGATGCTGTAGAGCTTGTGAACTTGCCATGAAAGTTTTTCAAGCTCAGTGAGAAGCCAAACCGCCGGATCGTCCCCTACATAAGACTGATAGCTATTAAGTTTACAATCATATGCGCATACAACTTGGAACGCCGCCGCATAAGGTACGTGTTTTTGTGTGAAGGTTGTGTGTGAGGCTAAGGGGTTCCCTTCACAACGAGTAATAGGAGCCAGCAAGCATTCAAAATCGGCGTACACAACAAAAGGACAACGCTGCTGGTGATGAGCATTTTTAAATTTAATGAAGTTATTTTCCTCAGTGGGCATAACAACACGTACCGGGTCCTTGGATGCACAATCTAATAGATGTGTCGCTAATAACTCTTGAGATGAAAAATAATTCAAACACCTTATACAAATATGTTGTTTATGTTCATTTTTACTTAACTGGGAGGAAATGAGTCGGGACATGCCTTTGATCCAGACGTAGTGATAATTATCACGTTCGGAGAAGAGCAGGATGTTGACATGCAACTCTCGCTCACCTGCAAATTTTGAGAAAAGGAGGGGGCCTACTACTGTATGCTTGTTCTGCTCATCCGACTTGCTTTTCTTCTCCAGGCCATAAACGTGGACCGATATTGCGGTATTCAGAGCCTCAAACTTAGGTATGTCCTGGATTCTTAAAGGGAACTCTATTCCGTTAAAGTTATACTGTCTCTTAATATCTTTGACTTTGTAACTGCTGGGACGCTCGGGATGATGTTTGTAATTGTAATTTCTCTCGCAAGCCAGGACTGACCATGCAAAACACGCATTATCATAGTTATTTCGAACATTAATGCACGCCTGCTTTTTCTCAATATCTATAGGGAGTTTAATATAACTGGACCCTCCATTCATTGGATCATAGACATGTATATGGATGTCGAGGTGTGGTATACTGCTGAGCGCTTTAGCGGATCCACGTACTTCCATCTCGGAAAATCGGGCCATAATAGCGCTCAAGGTGGATTCTCGATACCACTCAGCAATCGATGTGCTCCGAGAAATAACGCCATTGTTACCCCATATATAATGCAGAGTAGCCGTCTCCGCGTCACCTTGTTGTTTAGGGGGGTGACTCAGTTCACAGCATAATACCGCACTGCATTTAATGGCGTTAAATTCCGGATCTTCTAAGAGTTTGAGGAGCTCGGTCTCCAAGACGGGGAGGCACGCCTCCAAAAACCTTACAGGATCGCGATACCTCCCGCCTGGATTCTCAGTTCTGGTGAAAGAGATTCGCCCCTCAAACGCTCTAGCAACTGCTGAGTATTCTAAGGGAGTCATTACGCCGTTATTCTGATCGAATTCATTATCGATAGGACGGGGGAGAGAACTACCGCTAGCCATAGGGAAATTACTATTATTACTATTGCTACAACTAGGAGTCCACCCGATAGATGAAGGGGCTGGTGATGGGGGATCGTAATCATCATCATTTGCGGGGAGAGGTATACGTCTCCGAACGCATACCTTGCGTGGGCGGTGGCGGCGAGCTGCTGCTTCCGGAGGAGGAGGGGGTGACAGCCGGCTTGAAGGGCCAGGCTGTGGCGACGGCGGACGGTCTGCGCTGCTGCCTCTACCTGCCGGTGGCGCGGGGGCTCGTTGTTTTTCACAGCCAAACGGTTGCGGCAGCGCTGGGGGAGGAGCTGGCGCGTGTTCTGCATCCGCCTCCCGCGAAGCCCTTATAGGGGTTACGCAAGGCGCTGCGTGTCTTTGCGGTTCGGTGCGCCCGAGTCCCGCCCCCGCAACCACCGCTCTAGGAACACGGCCTACGCCGTGTGATATACCTGTAAGATAAATAAGAAAAAAAATTAATTTAGTGATTTATATTTAAAAGAGCGATAAATAATAACAATAAGAGTAAATAATGGTAGTTATGTGAAGGAATGTTAATGTTCAAAATTATTCACCTTCTCCGCTCTGACTCCATGGTTTGAGCAACTCATTGCCAAAATCAAGTAGATCCTCAAACCAGTCAGGTAGGTTGAACTCCTCCTCCTCCTCCTCCTCTAAAGACTGAGTGTCCTGCGTGGCGGGCGCCGTTTGAACGCCACCGCCGCCTCCTTGAACGCTTTGGGTGGTAGAACTGAATGCTGAATTAGGCGCATCTACAAAGAAAAGACAAGCCCATGAGGACTAAATGTATACAATCAGAAAACGGGTATATATTAGATGAAATTATTTAAGTTTAAGAAGTATGTTTGTATTAGAAATGTACTTACATTCGAGCTGCGCTTGAGCCCTTTCCATCTCGAGCTGCTTGTCTAGATCAGCCAAGATTTGATGGAAGAAATCTAGAAAGATGGAGAAGACTGAATATAATATCGCGTATGGAAAGGGAAGTGTGCATTCAGTTAAGTGATAGAGAAATAAGCGGACCAGCAAATTTAGAAAAAAGAGGAAAGAAATGAAATATTTACAAAGAGCACTGCACAACAAATATAACAGACACACAACACGTGGAAGCTCTATCTTTATAGCGGACACGGTAAATTAATTGTAACACATCCCAAGTTAGAGGTAAAAAAGGCGTGGATAAGCAATTTTTATAGAGAGAGAGAGATTCAAAAGGGGTAAAAAACGTAAGCCGGAACACACACAGAACAAGTGGAGGAGCGATCTTTATAGAGAGCATTATAAAAGATATGTAGCACTCATACATAGAGTTAAAGGGTGCAAATATCAGAATACTGAAAATGTACTTACCAGGGAATGGAACTTCGTCCACATGAGCACGTTTGCTGCTGCTGCTGCTGCTGCTGCTGCTGCCACTGGCTGATCGTGATCGCTTCATTTTTGCACGTTTAATTACGAAGACGTGACAAGTATTGGACGAACGAAGTATACGAGCAGTGTGAGAGTGAGGTGGACCGTGCACTGATTTGTATAGGTCCTGCCTAGCGCGTGTATGTAAGCGCGGGGTTGTGACATAGAGAGATGGCGCTAACTCTCTCTCTCTCTCTCTCTCTCTCTCTCTCGCACCTCGCTACGGCAATAGAGACTAGACACGCATCACGTGGTGGATACACTGGGTGCGACCTTGTTGTTGTCGAATAACAGTGCTTTGGAATGGTGGCGGTGTTATGATCATGACTAGCGCGTATATGTAGGCGGGGGGGTGTCTCTGACGTCATGGCCGCCATCATGGATAACGGTACTTTGGAATGGTACCGGGATTGGAATGGGACCGGCCCTGTCCCAATACTCACTGTGTCTTAGAAAGAGAGTCGTAATCGTCTCATATGTTAAAAAACACGATCACAACAACTACTGTATGTTACTGTCACAATCTGTCTTCGTTCTTCAGGTGCATACAAGTACCCATGTTAGAAGCTATTCTTGACTTATAAATGCATGTATGGCGTTACCTACTAATCACGTTGGTTTTCCAGACAAATAATGAGACGAAGGTCGTCTTACAAACAGCCAGATGTTAAAAAAACCGAGACCAACAACTACTGTATGTTTCTGTCACACGCGTTCTTGGTTCTATATATGCATACAAGTATCAATGTTAAAAGCTATATCCGCTTTACAAATCGAGGTACGAAATTATCTCTGAGTGAGGTGGTTTCTTGCCCAGACAAATACGTTGATGGCGATCACAGTAGTATATAGTATCACACCAACTCGTCGCCGATCGTGCAACCTCGTAATAAAATTACTCAATTTAGAATGTGATTCCGCTAAGGAACGTGGAATTAAACCGGTATTTTCGAATCCCTCACTCCAGCGTGGCTAGATATTTCTACAGTATTTGTAGCGCATTCCTTCTCAATCCAATGACAGAGGTTCGGTGATATATCCACTGAGTTATAGGCGATGGTTGGTTGAGAAGGATCAAAAACAGTAGTAGGTAGTTTGCTGATTGAGGTCTTAAGAAAATATATAATAGTTTCTCATATCTCTAGTGTTACGCTATCGGCTAGAAATGATGTTCATGATTTGGAATCAGGTCTTTCCATTCAAGCACATACCTGTGTAGAATCCTACTGACAATTCCTTTAAAGATTACAACCACTACTCAATCATATTTCTGGCAATCCCATATCTCGAAACCAGTCACTTTTCCTGAAACTAGATGCTACACTAAATTTCCAATGTGGTTATAGTCACCCCCTATCCACTTTGCAACTGCTTTCATTTCTACACCTTTCCGCCTGTGATCATCCCAATTTAAGTGGGAACTGAGCAGATGTCAGAGGAAGATATATCCATCACCTTCTGCAACCTGTGTAGAAACACAACGACCTGAGTTAATGCAACAGGACTGTGTTTTGACCATTCGGTGGATATGCGCGCAATGTGGGATGTCTCCAAATTACATACAGATACCACAGTTCGAAGCAGAACTGCGTCCATTCAAATCACTCAGCCCAACATGCTATCATCGTTATTCTCTACCCTAACAGAGAAAAATTAATAACTACAAAAACTCCACTGACTTCATCGGATATAGAAGCCACCTAGGCACTGATGCTGGACGCTTCAGTCTGAAACCACGCGACCGCTACGGTCGCAGGTTCGAATCCTGCCTCGGGTATGGATGTGTGTGATGTCCTTAGGTTAGTTAGGTTTACGTAGTTCTAAGTTCTAGGGGACTGATGACCTCAGAAGTTAAGTCCCTTAGTGATCAGAGCCATTTTTGAACTGATGCTGGTGCAATGACGCATAGCTGTCGTGTGGTCCATCGCGGAGAAAGATATTTCACAATGCGCCGCAGAACAGCATTTCTAATGGGTCAGTCCCGTCCGTCATCGAATTTACCTGTCAATCTAATGCTGCTAAGTGGGACGATCCTATTAAATATACAGCTTTTTATCGATTGCAGAAGAAAGTTTAAGGTTTCACCATCCATAATGTAGGATGATGACCGAATCCCACACACTATACTGTAAGTCGCAAGAGACGCTCCCAGTGACCCTGTGCCGTTGTTTGAAACATTGGTTTCTAACACGCTTTGTACACTGCCATACATTCTGTTTTTCTGCCATGACTTCAGGGTCTGTGTCAGGTCCGAAACTGACATTAAGACGCTCTGATCCACGGACTCTCGCAGAAAACTACACATCGCACAGTGTAAATAATTTTGTTACTGGGGATACCATAAAACGCTACACACGATGGATGATTTTAAATAAAACACATTTACAAGTTAAGGAAACTAGAAGAGTTTGGCTGCATTGTGGTTAGTTTCCAAACCGATATCCAAAAGTGATTGACAGCCTCTACATTTATACTCATCTGTCACAGTGATGGAATAGATGATGGCACTACATTCCATTTCGACTGATTCCTCATATTACACTCATGCACGTCATCACTATTTCATTGCTAGAAACCACCAGAACGTGTCAACCATTCACAACTCCCGACTCAAACAAGCACTGTCAGTCAATCATTATGTGGTAACCAATAGTGCGCCTATACCTGAATGGAATGGAAAAGACACTGCCAATGTACTGTAATAATAAGCATCACAGCTGATAGCGCAAACAATTTTAGCAATTTTACAGTAACTTCTACACCGGCTAGTGATGTGACAGCATATATCCCCAATTTCAGTACCATAGCTAAGCTGCCCCTTCCCTAATTTGCGAGTATCATTGTGAATGTAGATAGGTGATTGCTCAGTATGTCCATTCAGTGTTAATTCTCGAACACATAAATCATCAAAGTGCTTAATTTATGATCTATCTCTCTGCGTATGAGAGTGACAGAGCATTCTCGCTGCCTTAGGGTAAAATTAGGGAGTGAAAGACCCTCATCACATTGTCATTAACCAGCCCGTCCTGCAGCTGATCAGAAGAAGACCGCTATCTCCACGTCTCGTGAATGAATGGAGCTTTCCGAGTCCTCACCCGTTCAAGTGCACGAGATTTCTCGAGATGCGTCCATGTCAAGTAGCTTAGCACTCCTTATCGATGTATAGTAACTGATTTCTTTGTCGAGATGTAATAGCAGACGGTTAATATGATCAAGAAACGAATGATTTTTATGCACGACGGAGCTCCATATGGATAAAGTTCGACACATTTTTACGTAAATCAGCCAAGCTATCAACTTGTTGTATTGTTGTAGAGTCTATGATCGGTACCTAGAAGGTATTGGTAAGAGAGAACATAAACACACGCACTCCTAAGTCTACAACGTTCTGTACTTAAAACGGGCTTTAATGTTAGATAGCTTACGTTTGCAACCTATCAGTTGTATGGAATGTAGCGCTGTTGATATTCCAATGTAGGAAATACACTCCTGGAAATTGAAATAAGAACACCGTGAATTCATTGTCCCAGGAATGGGAAACTTTATTGACACATTCCTGGGGTCAGATACATCACATGATCACACTGACAGAACCACAGGCACATAGACACAGGCAACAGAGCATGCACAATGTCGGCACTAGTACTGTGTATATCCACCTTTCGCAGCAATGCAGGCTGCTATTCTCCCATGGAGACGATCGTAGAGATGCTGGATGTAGTCCTGTGGAACGGCTTGCCATGCCATTTCCACCTGGCGCCTCAGTTGGACCAGCGTTCGTGCTGGACGTGCAGACCGCATGAGACGACGCTTCATCCAGTCCCAAACATGCTCAATGGGGGACAGATCCGGAGATCTTGCTGGCCAGGGTAGTTGACTTACACCTTCTAGAGCACGTTGGGTGGCACGGGATACATGCGGACGTGCATTGTCCTGTTGTAACAGCAAGTTCCCTTGCCGGTCTAGAAATGGTAGAACGATGGGTTCGATGACGGTTTGGATGTACCGTGCACTATTCAGTGTCCCCTCGACGATCACCAGTGGTGTACGGCCAGTGTAGGAGATCGCTCCCCACACCATGATGCCGCGTGTTGGCCCTGTGTGCCTCGGTCGTATGCAGTCCTGATTGTGGCGCTCACCTGCACGGCGCCAAACACGCATACGACCATCATTGGCACCAAGGCAGAAGCGACTCTCATCGCTGAAGACGACACGTCTCCATTCGTCCCTCCATTCACGCCTGTCGCGACACCACTGGAGGCGGGCTGCACGATGTTGGGGCGTGAGCGGAAGACGGCCTAACGGTGTGCGGGACCGTAGCCCAGCTTCATGGAGACGGTTGCGAATGGTCCTCGCCGATACCCCAGGAGCAACAGTGTCCCTAATTTGCTGGGAAGTGGCGGTGCGGTCCCCTACGGCACTGCGTAGGATCCTACGGTCTTGGCGTGCATCCGTGCGTCGCTGCGGTCCGGTCCCAGGTCGACGGGCACGTGCACCTTCCGCCGACCACTGGCGACAACATCGATGTACTGTGGAGACCTCACTCCCCACGTGTCGAGCAATTCGGTGGTACGTCCACCCGGCCTCCCGCATGCCCACTATACGCCCTCGCTCAAAGTCCGTCAACTGCACATACGGTTCACGTCCACGCTGTTGCGGCATGCTACCAGTGTTAAAGACTGCGATGGAGCTCCGTATGCCACGGCAAACTGGCTGACACTGACGGCGGCGGTGCACAAATGCTGCGCAGCTAGCGCCATTCGACGGCCAACACCGCGGTTCCTGGTGTGTCCGCTGTGCCGTGCGTGTGATCATTGCTTGTACAGCCCTCTCGCAGTGTCCGGAGCAAGTATGGTGGGTCTGACACACCGGTGTCAATGTGTTCTTTTTTCCATTTCCAGGAGTGTATATTTCAAGGTCAGGACACACATCCTTCTTCCCAGTTTATCTACGAAAAACTATGTGATCGAACCATAAAACGAACAAACTACTTCCTTAAAACATTGGCTCCTTGTGATAGAAGTACAATATTGCTTTCCGGAGATGTATAGCGATCACAGTTCTCATCCGACCGCGGTTCGGAAATTATACTATGTTTGCATCAGCCCTATATAAAATGATCGTTAATAAAGGCGAATACCTCTTACAAGGAAATAGATAAACGCATAGTAGCAGTGTCCTACATGTGAAAAATACAAGTCATTTCGTCAGTAACTCTTTAAACAGCACACCTGTCAATAAAATGTGTGCACGGAGATTGCAATGCCTCAGAAGCACCTATCGCTAACTTAGTTATGACGCTGAAGTCTCGATTTTTCACCCATGATTTGACAGGGGGGATGGAGTACACTGGCTTTATCAAAGTTCGTCTAGAATGCATCATCAATCAACCATTAAATCGTACCTTGTTACAGCTCCATCCCAATCGATCGTCCTGTCCAATCTCTGTTATCCTTTACCGCAGATGCAAGTATGTTTAGAGGCGTTTGGTTCTCTGTCTTCCTGAAAAGCATCAAATACAGTACCCGAACAGACATACAGTATAATGCTGCCTCGACGGAAAAAAATTGACTGCCTCCCTGATTCCCTTCGTTTCGATGTCGGACGTTTTCTTGGATTCCTCTTGTTGCCGCATACTTGTTCCCATGTACAAATGTTCGACGCGAACCAGAAGATATGCCAGTACTTCCTCAATTTCCCCGCATTTAGATGTATATTCGGTCGACTTATAACAATTCCTTCAAAATATTTTGCAATTCTATATTTTATGTCAGATCTATCAATGCGATCATGACATAACCTCTCGTTCTGTGTTTTAAAATTGCATGTAAATGTAGCACAGCTGCCAACACCTAGCCCAAATGTACTGATCAGGAGGCATAATATAACACTGTATTGTATCCAGTCACATCCACATCTGGAGAGCGTTTGCTCTGTTTTCTGTTTGTCTGTGTATATGCATGCCTCGTGGACGGTTCCCAGGACTCAGTCCTATCTACCGGTGGACCAATCTTCGAACATAGAATACGTGTCCAGAAATATCGCATGGTTGGTGCATTGGTATGGTGGATCCGCCTCCAAACATAGGTCACAGTATATAGTCAACGGCATATCCACACACTCGAACGCTATCTCGGATGTGGTATATTGTGGACCTGCATCCCAACACCACTTCATCCATCGTGAATGGCTGATCCACCTTCAAACCCTATCCCTTCCACGGCATATTGTTAATCCGCATCTCAACATCGCACTGGATATAATGCGCGGCAGATCCACATTTTAACGCTAACTCAGGTGTACTGCGGGTCCTGGGAGCCTTCCGCAAGGCATGCACATAAACGGACATACAGAAAACAGAGCAAACGCCCTCCAAATGTGAAGGTGAATGGATATAGTCGAGTTGTTATTGTTGTTGTTGTTGTTGTGGTCTTCAGTCCTGAGACGGGTTTCATGCAGCTCTCCATGCTACTCTATCCTGTGCAAGCCTTTTCATCTCCTAACACTTACTGCAACCTACATCCTTCTGAATCTGTTTAGTGTATTCATCTTTTGGTCTCCCTCTACGATTTTTACCCTCGACGTTGCCCTCCAATACTAAATCGGTGATCCCTTGATGCCGCAGAACATGTCCTACCAACCGATCCCTTCTTCTAGTCAAGTTGTGCCACAAGCTCCTCTTCTCCCCAATTCTCTTCAATACCTCCTCATTAGTTTTGTGATCTACCTATCTAATCTTCAGCGTTCTTCTGTAGCACCACATTTCGAAAGCTTCTATTCTCTTCTTGTCCAAACTATTTATCGTCCATGTTTCACTTCCATACATGGCTACACTCCATACAAATACTTTCAGAAACGACTTCCTGACACTTTAATCTAGATGTTAACAAATTTCTCCTCTTCAGAAATGTTTTCCTTCCCATTGCCAGCCTACATTTTATATCCTCTCTACTTCGATCACCACCAGTTATTTTGCTCCCCAAATAGCAAAACTCCATTAATACTTTAAGTGTCTCATTTCCTAATCTAATTCCCTCATCATCACCCGACTTAATTCGACTACATTCCACTATCCTCGTCTTGCTTTTGTTGATGTTTATCTTATACCCTCCTTTCAAGACCCTGTCCATTCCGTTCAACTGCTCTTCCAAGTCCTTTGCTGTCTCTGACACAATTACAGTGCCATCGGCGAGCCTCAAAGTTTTTACACTACTGGCCATTAAAATTTCTACACCAAGAAGAAATCCAGATGGTAAACGGGTATTCATTGGACAACTATATTATACTAGAACTGACATGTGATTACATTTTCATGCAATTTGGGTGCATAGATCCTGAGAAATCAATACCCAAAACAACCACCTCTGGCCATAATAACGACCTTGATACGCCTGGTCATTGAGTCGAACAGAGCTTGGATGGCGTGTACAGGTACAGCTGCCCATGCAGCTTCAACACGATACCACAATTCATCAAGAGTAGTGACTAGCGAATTGTGACGAGCCAGTTACTCGGCCACCATTGACCAGACGTTTTCAGTTGGTGAGAGATCTGGAGAATGCTGTAGCCAGGGTAGCAGTCGAACATTTTCTGTATCCAGAAAGGCCCGTACAGGACCAGCAACATGCGGTCGTGCATTATCCTGCTGAAATGTACTGTTTCGCAGAGATCCAATGAAGGGTAGAGCCACGGGTCGTAATACATCTGAAATGTAACGTCCACTGTTCAAAGTGCCGTCAATGCAAACAAGAGGTGACCGAGACGTGTAACCAATGGCACCCCATACCATCACGTTGGGTGATACGCCAGTATGGTGATGACGAATACAAGCTTCCAATGTGCAATCACCGCGATGTCGCCAAACACGGATGCGACCTTCATGATGCTGTAAACATAACCTGGATTCATCCGAAAAAAAAAGACGTTTAGCCATTCGTGCACCTAGGTTCGCCGTTGAGTACACTATCGCAGGCGCTCCTGTCTGTGATACAGCGTCAAGGATAACAGCACCCATGGTCTCCGAGCTGACAGTCCATGCTGCTGCAAACGTAGTCGAATTGTTCGGGCTGATGGTTGTTGTCTAGCAAACGTCCCCATCTGTTGTCTCAGGGATCGAGACGTGTCTGCACGATCCGTTACAGCTATGCGGATAAGATGCCTGTCGTTTCGACTGCTAGTGATACGAGGCTGTTGGGATCTAGCACGGCATTCCGTATTACCCTCCTGAACCCACCGATTCCATATTCTGCTAATAGTCATTGGATCTCTACCAACGCGAGCAGCAATGTCGCAATACGATAAACCGCAATCGCGATTGGCTACAACCCGATCTTTATCAAAGTCGGAAACGTGATGGTACGCATTTCTCCTCCTTACACGAGGCATCACAACAACGTTTCACCAGGCAACGCCGGTCAACTGCTGTTTGTGTATGAGAAATCGGTTGGAAACTTTTCTCATGTCGCACGTTGTAGGTGTCGCCACCGTCGCCAACCTTGTGTGAATGCTCTGAAAAGCTAATCATTTGCTTATCACAGCATCTTCTTCCTGTAGGTTAAATTTCGCATTTGTAGCACATCATCTTCGTGGTGTAGCAATATTAATGGCCAGTAGTGTATTTCTTCTACATGGATTTTAATACCTTCTCCGAATTTTTCTTTTGTTTCCTTTACTGCTTGCTCAATATAAAGATTGACTAACTTCGGGGAGGGGCTACAACCCTGCCTCAAACCAATCTGTGCTTGCCTTTCATGCCCATCAACTCTTATAACTACCATCTGGTTTATGTAAAAATTTTAAATAGCCTCTCGCTCCCTGTATTTTACCCCTGCCACTTTCAGAATATGAAAGAGACTGTTCCAGTTAACATTGTCAAAAGCTTTCTCTCAGTCCACAAATACGTGAAACGTAAGTTTGCCTTTCCTTAATCTATTTTCTAAGATACGTCATAGGGTCACGTGTTCCAGTATTTCTACGGAATCAAAACTGATCTTCCCCGAGGTCGACTTCTACCAGTTTTTCCATTCGTCTGTAAGGAATTCGCGTTAGTATTTTGCAGCCGTGACTTATTAAACTGATAGTTCGGTAAGTTTCACATCTGTAAACACCTGCTTTCTTTGGGATTGGAATTATGATATTCTTCTTGAAGCCTGAGGGTATTTCGCCTGTCTCATACATTTTGCTCACCAGCTGGTAGAGTTTTGTCAGGACTGGCTCTCCCAAGGCTGTCAGTAGTTCTAATGGAATGTTGTCTACTTCCAGGGCCTTGTTTCGACTTAGGTCTTTAAGTGCTCTGTCAAACTCTTCACGCAGTATGATATCTCCCAATTCATCTTCATCTACATCCCCTTCCATTTCCATAAAATTGTCCTCAAGTACGTGGCCCTTGTATAGACCGTCTATATACTCCTTCCACCTTTCTGCTTTCCCTTCTTTGCTTAGAAATGAGTTTCCATCAAAGCTCTTGATATTCATACAAGTGGTTCTCTTTTCTCCAAAGGTCTCTTTAGTTTTCCTGTGGGCAGTATCTATCTTAACCTTGGGGAGGTAAGCCTCTACATCAGTACATTTTTCCTCTAACCATCCCAGCATAGCCGTTTTGCACTTCCTGTCAATCTCATTTTTGAGACGATTGTATTCCTTTTTGCCTGCTTCATTTACTGCATTTTTATATTTTCTCCTTTCATCAATTAAGTTCAATATTTCTTCTGTTACCCAAGGGTTTCTACTAGCCCTCGTGTTTTTACCTGTTTGATCCTCTGCTGCCTTCAGTATTTCATCCCTCAAAGCTACCCATTCTTCTTCTACTGTATTTCTTTCCCCCATTCCTGTCAATTGTTCCCTTATGCTCTCCCTGAAACTCTGTACAACCTCAGGTTCTTTCAGTCTATCCAGGTCCCATCTCCTTAAATTCCCAACTTTTTGCAGTTTCTTCAGTTTTAATCTGCAGTTCATAACCAATAGATCTTGGTCAGAGTCCACATCTGCCCCTGGAAATGTCATACAATTTAAAACCGGGTTCCTAAATCTCTGTCTTACCATTATATAAGCTATTTGATACCTTCGAGTATCTCCAGGCTCCTTCGAGTACAGTGCTGTATTACGCCTTCCGATCAGTGCATTTGTGCTAGGTGTTGGCAGCTGTGCTATATTTACTTTAGAACACAGAGTGAGAGGTTATGTCAAGATCTCATGGATTTATCTGACATAAAATCAATATAACTGCGAAAAATGACGAGGGAATAGGTACAATTTCGACGAATATACATCTAAATGCGGGGAAATTGAGGAAGTACTTGCATATCTTCTGGTTCACGCCGAACAATTTGTACATGGGAACACGTATGCGGCAACAAGAGGAATCTGAGAAACGCCGACATCGAAACGATGGGAATCAGGGAGAGAGTCAATTTTTTACGTTGAGGCAGCATTATACTGTATGCCTGTTGAGGTACCAGTGATACACGCGAGTTGATTACTGTATATGATGCTTTTCAGGAAGACAAAGAACTAACCGCCTCTATACAACTTGCATCTGCCTTAAAGGATAACAGAGAGTGGAAGGGGTGATTGATTGACATGGAGCTGCAATGAGGTATGATTTAATGGTTGATTGATGATGCATTCTAGACGAACTTTGATTACGTTGATGTACTCCATCCCCCCTGTCAAATCATGGGTGAGAAATCGAGACTTCTGCGTGATAACTAAGTTAGCGATAGGCGCTTCTGAGGCACTGCAATCCCCGTGCACACATTTGCCTGACAGGTGTGCTGTTTACAGAGTTAGTCACGAAATGACTTGTAATTTTCACATTTTGGACGCTGCTCCTATGCGTTTATCTGTTTGTAAGAGGTATTCGCCGTTACTAACGATAATTTTATATAGAGCTGATGCAAGCATAGTATAATTTCCGAACCGCGATCGGATGTGAACAGTGGGCGCTATTCATCCCCGGAAAGCAATGTTGTACATGTATGTCAAGGAACCAATGTTTCAAGGAAGTAGTTTTTTATTTTACGGTTCGATAACATAGTTTATCGTAGATAAACGAAGAAGAAAGTTGTGTGTCCTGCGCTTGAAATATATTCCTTACATTGGAATATTAACAGCGCTACATTCCATACAACTGATAGGTTGGAAACGTAAGCAATCTAACATTATAGCCCGTTTTAAGTGCAGAATGTTGTAGCCTTAGGAGTTCGTGTGTTATTGTTCTCTCTTACCAATCAATGACAATGTGATGAGGGTTTTTCACTCTCTAATTTTACCCTAAGACAGCGAGAATATTCTGTGGCTCTCATTCGCAGACAGATAGATCGTAAATAAAGCACTGTGCTCGAGATGTTAGAAATATGTAGAGTGCCTTCTGGTATACTTTGATGATTTATGTGTTCGAGAATTAACACTGAATGGACATACTGAACAGCCATCTATCTACATTCACAATGATACTCGCAAATTACGGAAGGGGCAGCTGAGCTGTGATACTGAAATTGGGGAAATATGCTGTCACATCATTAGCAGGTGTAGAAGTTACTGTAAAATTGCTAAAATTGTTTGCGCTATGAACTGTGATGCTTATTATTACAGTACATTGGCAGTGTCTTTTCCATTCCATTCAGGCATTGGCGCAATGTTGGTTACCACATAATGATTGACTGACAGCGCTTGTTCGAGTTCGGGAATGAGTTTTGTGGATGGGTGACACGTTCTGGTGGTTGCTAGCAGCGAAACAGTGATGGCGTGCATGAGTGTAATTAATGGAATCAGTCGAAAGGGAATGTAGAGCCATCATCTATTCCATCACTGTGACAGATGAGTATAAATGTAGAGGTTGTCAATCACTTTTGGATATCAGTTTGGAAACTAACCACAATGCGGCCAAACTCTTCTAGTTTCGTTATGTTGTAACTGTCTTTTATTTAAAATCATCTCCCATGTGGCGTGTGTTGTGGCAGCCCCACTAACAAGATGATACACACCAAGTGAAGTCTAGTTTTCTGCAAGAGGACTTGGATCAGAGCGTCTTAATGTCAGTTTCGGACCTGACACAGACCTTGAAGTCATGGCAGAAAAACAGAATGTATGGCAGTGTACAAAGCGTGTTAGAAAAATATGTTTCAAACAACAGCACAAGGTCACAGGGAGCGTTTCTTGCGACTTACAGTATAGTGTGTGGGATACGGTCATCATCCCACAGTATGGGTGTTGAAACCTGAAACTGTCTTCTGCAATGGATCAAAAGCTGTATATTTAACAGGATCGTCCCACATAGGCAGCAGCATCGGTTTGACAGGTAAATTCTATGACAGACGGGGTGACCCATTAGGAATGCTATTCTGGGGAGCATTGGGTAATCTCTTCCTCCTGGATGGACCACAACACGCTATGCGTCATTGCCCCAGCAACAGTGCCTAGGTGACTTCTATATCGAATGAAGTCAGTGGAGCTTTTGTAGTTAGTGATTTTTCTCTGTTGGGGTAGAGAATAACGATGATAGCATGTTGGGCTGAGTGATTTGAATGGACGCAGTTCTGCTTCGAACTGTGGTATCTGTATGTAATTTGGAGACATCCCACATTGCGCGCATATCCACCGAATGGTCAAAACACAGTCCTGTTGCATTAACTCAGGTCTTTTGTTTCTATACACGTTTCGGAAGGTGGTGGATATGTCTTTCTCCGACATCTGCTCAGTTCCGACTTAAATTGGGATGATCACAGGCGGAAAGGTGTAGAAATGGGAGCAGTTGCAAGGTGGATAGGGGGTGACTAAATCACGTTGGAAATTTAATGTGGCAGTTAGGTTCTGGAAAGGTGACTGGTTTCGAGATATGGGAGTGCCAGAAATATTACTGAGTAGTGGTTTCAATCATCAAAGGAATTGTCAATAGGATCCAACACAGGTATGTGCCTGAATGGAAAGACCTGATTCCAAATCGTGGACATCTTTTCTAGCGAATAGCGTAACATCAGAGATCTGAGAACGTAGTGCACATTTTCTTATGACCTCAATCAGCATACCATCTACTATTGCTTGTGGTCCTCAATCAACCATCGCCTATAGCTCAGTGGATATATCACTGAACCTCTGACATGGGAACGAGACAGAATGCGCTACAAATACTGAAGAAATATCTAGCCGCAGTGGCGTGAGGAATTTGCGAATACAGGTTTCATTCTACGTTCCTTAGCGGAATCACTTTCTGAACTGAATAATTTTATTACGAGATTGCACCGTCGGTGACGTGTTGATCTGATACTATACTCTCCTGCAAAGGCCGTCACGGTATTTGTCTGGGCAAAAAACCACCTCATTCATAGGTAATGTCATACCTCGATTTGTAAAGCAAGTATAGCTTCCAGCATGGATACTTGTGTGCACCTGTAGGACCAAGACCACTTGTGACAGTAACATACAGTAGTTGTTGTGATCGTGTTTTTTAACATATGATACGATTGCGGCTCTCTTTCTAAGACACAGAGGTATCACTCACAAGAAAAACTTATGAGACACGTCAATCCATCGCTGATTTTCTCTCAGAATTATATTGTATCGTAGGTAATCAGTTATTGACAAAGTATTATACACTCCTGGAAATGAAAAAAAGAACACATTGACACCGGTGTGTCAGACCCACCATACTTGCTCCGGACACTGCGAGAGGGCTGTACAAGCAATGATCACACGCACGGCACAGCGGACACACCAGGAACCGCGGTGTTGGCCGACGAACGGCGCTAGCTGCGCAGCATTTGTGCACCGCCGCCGTCAGTGTCAGCCAGTTTGCCGTGGCATACGGAGCTCCATCGCAGTCTTTAACACTGGTAGCATGCCGCGACAGCGTGGACGTGAACCGTATGTGCAGTTGACGGACTTTGAGTGAGGGCGTATAGTGGGCATGCGGGAGGCCGGGTGGACGTACCGCCGAATTGCTCAACACGTGGGGCGTGAGGTCTCCACAGTACATCGATGTTGTCACCAGTGGTCGGCGGAAGGTGCACGTGCCCGTTGACCTGGGACCGGACCGCAGCGACGCACGGATGCACGCCAAGACCGTAGGATCCTACGCAGTGCCGTAGGGGACCGCACCGCCACTTCCCAGCAAATTAGGGACACTGTTGCTCCTGGGGTATCGGCGAGGACCATTCGCAACCGTCTCCATGAAGCTGGGCTACGGTTCCGCACACCGTTAGGCCGTCTTCCGCTCACGCCCCAACATCGTGCAGCCCGCCTCCAGTGGTGTCGCGACAGGCGTGAATGGAGGGACGAATGGAGACGTGTCGTCTTCAGCGATGAGAGTCGCTTCTGCCTTGGTGCCAATGATGGTCGTATGCGTGTTTGGCGCCGTGCAGGTGAGCGCCACAATCAGGACTGCATACGACCGAGGCACACAGGGCCAACACCCGGCATTATGGTGTGGGGAGCGATCTCCTACACTGGCCGTACACCACTGGTGATCGTCGAGGGGACACTGAATAGTGCACGGTACATCCAAACCGTCATCGAACCCATCGTTCTACCATTCCTAGACCGGCAAGGGAACTTGCTGTTCCAACAGGACAATGCACGTCCGCATGTATCCCGTGCCACCCAACGTGCTCTAGAAGGTGTAAGTCAACTACCCTGGCCAGCAAGATCTCCGGATCTGTCCCCCATTGAGCATGTTTGGGACTGGATGAAGCGTCGTCTCACGCGGTCTGCACGTCCAGCACGAACGCTGGTCCAACTGAGGCGCCAGGTGGAAATGGCATGGCAAGCCGTTCCACAGGACTACATCCAGCATCTCTACGATCGTCTCCATGGGAGAATAGCAGCCTGCATTGCTGCGAAAGGTGGATATACACTGTACTAGTGCCGACATTGTGCATGCTCTGTTGCCTGTGTCTATGTGCCTGTGGTTCTGTCAGTGTGATCATGTGATGTATCTGACCCCAGGAATGTGTCAATAAAGTTTCCCCTTCCTGGGACAATGAATTCACGGTGTTCTTATTTCAATTTCCAGGAGTGTATTTAGTAGTAGGGGGCGTGTGATAAGTTCGCCTTGAGCATCAGGCTTATAAAGAATGTGTTTGGGTTTCGACATATGCAAAGGAAATGACGATGTCCATTCGTAAGAAATATATGTATTTGACGCCTAGTACTGTGATAGCAAATGGAAGGCTGTGTCAAGTCACAAGAATGTTGCTGATATTTCTATTTACAGAGCCATAGCCATCAACAGGATGTATCTCGGATACTTTGCTCATTGTCGAATGTCCTTCAACTGAGACCGTGATCGTAATATTTAGTTGTAAGTACCTGTGTAAAATATATATTTGAACGATTTCTTAGGATGATTGATTCTACCTGTGCATACTCTGCTTGCAGCTCCGGTGACCTGTGCGAGGGTGATTCACGTTTCCCTTTAACGGTAGGAGGTGTCAGAAGGGAGAGGCCTGCTGGAGTATAGGAATGTAGATGAATTAAGATGTTGTCCTCTAGACTACGGAATAGCGAACTAATACGTAGTATGTGTTGGTTAGCTTTCGTGATCACGTGGAAATTTGAGAACCAATATGGAGGTGCCTTTGCGCTGGACCATTATTCCATCCCATGTAAAGTGTTTGGTTGATTGCTTCTGCACATTTCTCCACCTTTAGTTAGTTGAGAGAAGATCGATTGTGGGGTGTCCATACAGCATGTGGAAGACACGTTTCCCAGTTCTCTAGACATGTGAAACACTTTAGTTGACCTTGTAAATTATAGTGATGATTTCAAATCTGTTACCTCACTACGATCGGTATTAGCAGGTGGAAATGTTATTTTTCGCATGTTTGTTTCTAGTTATTCAGTGGTTTAGAGCTTGCTCCAGCGAGCTAATGTTTCCAGTTTGTACAGAAATAATTCCCAGTCTATATCTTCGGAATTATGTTGCATGAGCGATCAGTAAGATACTGCTGTGTGCCAACCATGCGAAATTACATATGTTCTTGTAATCCCAGAATCTGGAGATGAGTGTAGAAAGGGGTGCAAGCAGGCAGGTCCGGACCAGAAACAGTAACGCATTTATACCGAGGTGGGGAAACGAGCCAGTCTTTTCACAGTTGTTCTGAGGGTGACGTCGATCCACTTACGGCTTTCTGATGTAAAAGGGATGCTTTTGTATGGCAGAGGATGTGAATTGTATCTTTACTACGTCGACATGCTAGGCGGTGATATATTGCTGGGTTGGAGATCGTTTCGTATTTCACGATATGTATGGCACTTTGTGAGATTTAGTTGTCAGTGCAATAAGGCGATCAGTGTAAAATAGTTTATTGCCACTGACAACTTCTGTAGAAAGAAAGGAAAGGTGGACGGTGCTTCCCTAGGACTGAGGAGCATTGTGACATATCGCAATTGTGACTGTAAGCATACCATAAATTTTTCAGGTGCTGTGCAGATATAAAATATAACTGCACTGTTTGTGTATAATGTGTATATATTGCATTGTAAAGTTACTGTTGCTTATGTTGTGTAAAATGTGTATATTTTGCATTGTAAAGTTAAAAAATGGCTCTGAGCACTATGGGACTCAACTGCTGTGGTTATCAGTCCCCTAGAACTTAGAACTACTTAAACCTAACTAACCTAAGGACATCACACACATCCATGCCCGAGGCAGGATTCGAACCAGCGACCGTAGCAGTCGCACGGCTCCGGACTGCGCGCCTAGAACCGCGAGACCACCACGGCCGGCCATTGTAAAGTTACTTTGGTTTCTGTTGCCTATGTGGACACACATTTAGAGAGGAATTTCTCAGGTATCAAGTATGAAAGGGACGTCGCCACCTCATGCGTGTGGGCATCTGTGCGTGGTGTAAGTAGGCTGTTTAGGTTTTTTTATTGGTAACGCCACCTCTGTATAAAAATCACTGGCTGTGCTGTGTGCAGTCTGTGGCAGCTTTTCATTGTTGTAATACTCGCCATTGTAGTGTTAGGCAGCTGGCTGTGAACAGCGCGCTTCTGATTTTTTTTTCTTGTAGTTTGTGTAATTAGTGTAGATTTTGTTTATTGCTAGCGCGTAATTGTAGAGAGAATCTCCTTTGTAGTTGCAGTCTTTCATTGTTGTACAGTAAAACGGGTGTGGCACGCATGTAGATTTGCACCAAGTATTTCGCAGCTGCAATTAACTAGATATTATTTTCAGTGTTATGTTAATGTGTTCTCTTATTTTTGCTCTTCAAATTGTGTTTTTCTGTGTTGTCGTGTGAAATACTGTGACAATAATGGCGTGTGAAAAACGTAATACTAGGCTCCAAAGTAAACTGCGAAATGACAGTGAAAACGAAAGCAGTGTGTTAGCGCCACCGAGTAATGAATTAACTAATATTCAAAGTAATAATTTGGTAACTGTGCATAGGGAATTGGAGCGGGCGGCAAACAATGGCGTAGACAGTGAAACAATTAGTGAGCAGGGAAGCATTATCGATCGGTCGGTCGGCAACAGCTCGCCCCAGGAATCCGAAATGACAGGACACAATTTCGCAAATACTGTAGATTCAGGTTTTGGGTCATCACCGTTTTCTCAAATAAGTCAAAACACATTTTCTGCTTGTCAAAATGTGAATGTTGCCGGTGCAAATGCACTGCCGAAAAGTGTAGAGAAACAGATTCCAGACACTAACACATTATTATTGCAATTAATGCAGCAAATGAAACAAAATCAGAGTCAAACACAGCAACAGTTAGACGCAATGGGACAAAATCTTCAAAAGTTAGACACAATGGAACAACACCAGAGACAAACACGGCAACAGTTAGACGCAATGGAACAAAATCTTCAAAAGTTAGACACCACACTTGAACAAACACGTGAGGATTTAACTAATGAGTTACATCACATTGAATCGAAATGTCAAAAAGTCTGTAACGACGTAAAAACACAAATTTGTGAGCATTTTCAACCTATTTTTTCGCGGCATGAAAATGCACTACAGAATCACGAAGCAGCCATAAAAGAACTGCAAACTACTGTTCATGAAAATCACGAGACCTTGCAAGCTAAATTTGACTCAGTTGCATCTACCGATTCGGTTACGCAACTTGCAAAAACTCAGGAAAACTTGAAGGACACAGTTGATTCGATTTCAACACAAATGGACACTCTGAAACTTGGTTCAGAACAACACACTGAGGAAATGTGTTCACTATCGGAGAAAGTAGCCGAACTTTCGGATCAGGTCACTAACTTATCTACAAAGGTAGATGATGATCTGAATGACACAAGACCTGTAGCCTTCACTGACACAGAGGAGTATGAACAAATTAGAAAATTCAAACAAAATCAAAATCAAATCAATACACAGTACAA